>NC_090648.1:234888641-235036141 GCF_040937935.1 Hyperolius riggenbachi
GTCATATACAGCAGGGCCTCGAAAGTCCTGCAGTATTGTTATTTTTTTGTCACTACCTCGGGACTTGCATGCCATGCCTGCTGCCTTCCTTGGATGTGTGGTGGTAGCCGTTTCTCAGGCTCCAACTCCGGACCGGAATCAAACCCGGATTTCCCGGCCGTGCGCTTTCTTTAACAATGGTAGAGATAGAACCATCGACAGTATGAGCAGCGATGGACTACTGGGTGCACAGGCTTGACCTGTGGCCAAAGCTGTCACAATTTGCCACCCAACTTCTGTCTTGCCCTGCCTCAAGCGTCCTGTCAGAAAGGACCTTCAGCGCAGCTGGAGGCATTGTCACTGAGAGGAGAAGTCGCCTAAGTCACAAAAGTGTTCAGTATCTCACCTTTATCAAAATGAATGAGGCATGGATCCCGGAGGGCTACTGCCTGCCCCAAGACTAAGTCAGTCCCCACACACAGCATCTCTGCCTGCACGCCGTGTGACTGCCTGCCCCAAGACTTAGTCACTCCCCACACAGCACCTCTGCCCGTAGGCTGCTTGACTGCCTTCTCCGCCACCACCAACAGGGTCCAGGACTCCAGGTGGATTCCTGAATTTTTAAGGCCTCTGCTATCAGCGGCCACTATAATAATTTTTCTGGTGCATGTACATGCCTGCCTAATTTTTCTGGCTGCAGCTGCAACAACAAAACAAAAGGCATATATAAGAAGGGAAAACCGAGAGGCCAATATAGTGTAGTAAGTCAAGGCAAATGGAATGTATAAGGAGTAGAAGTATACTCACAAACCAGGGTTACCTCCAGGCAACCACTGTATAAGCAGGTGAGGAGATTAGCCTGTCCCCACTCAGGATTAAGAAGTCGCTCTCTGTAGACGTGAAGAAAAAGGGGGTATCCCCCTCCACCAAGGGTGGGTGTATGATATAGTATGAGACTGAACAGAGGCGCCAAAAAGGTTAACCTTTTTGGCGCCTCTGTTCAAAACAAAAGGCATCTACATGTCCCAATTCCCCTTCGTGATCATTACCTTGCCGCGGTGAAGGGGCTTGCGTATCACAATGAAGCAATGACCGCCGGCTATATGAGTGTCTCGGGGGGGGGGGGGGCGTGGCACACCCACGATAATAAGGTTGTTCCTTCATTGTGGACAGACCAAATTTGATCAGCTGGACAGTCACTGTTCTGTCATTCAGCTACCTCAGCCCGGCGACCATATGGGCTGGAAAGCCGACATCACCTGCACTCTCGTCATGGTGCGCACCAGACCAGCACGGCAGTCACTATACAAACAGCTGTTTGCAGTCACTGCATACCTTCACTGCATCTGTGACTGCACATTGTATTATACCTGGCAGTCAGTGCATACCTTTCACTTGAATGGATGGCAGACATGCCCTCCATAACAGATTCTCGTTACAGGTAGTAAAGTCGATCAGTGTCTTATACAGCAGGGCCTAGAAAGTCCTCCTGTATTGTTATTTTTGGTCACTACCTCGGAACATGCATGCCATGCCTGCTGCCTTCCTTCGATGTGTAGTAGCCATTCCTGCTCCTTTGCCCACAGCGTGCCTGCTGCCTTCCTTGGATGTGTGGTGGTGGTAGCCATTTCTTAGGCTCCCACTCCGGACCGGAATCGAACCAGGATTCTCCAGCCATTACCCATGGTCACCATGCTACTGAGAAAGTACCATTGAAAGTTTCACACAGTTGAATGAATGGCACACATGCCCTCCATAACAGATTCTCGTTAAAGGGAAGTGGTGTCATCTCTGGCACACAGCGCTGGGTCAAGGGTCCATCTGACCACAGATGCCTTGTCTGCAATGCACCGTCAGGGAAGGTACATTACTTATACAGCAAATGGGTCTTTACTTGGATGTGTGGTGGTGGTAGCCGGTTCTCAGGCTCCCACTCCGGACTGCAATCGAACCCTGATTCCCCGGCCATTACCCATGGTCACTCACAATGGCAGACTTGCCCTCCATAACAGATTCTCGTTACAGGTACTGAACAACCAGCAGAAAATGTAATTTAAAGGACTTGCGAGGCGAAATTACAAAAAAAAGTAAATTACCTGCCTCATCTTTTAAGGCACGAAGGACGCCGTCCGCACCCTCCGTGCCGATCCGCCGGGTCCCCCCGCTCATTAGCCCCCTGGGCCGGCTGCCGACCCCACGGCCCGGGTCGCAACATGGCCGCGGCTGCGCAGTCCGCCTGGCCGCGAGTGTGGCTGCGCAGCTCTAGGGCCAACCCCCCCCCGATCTATCCCGTGGCTTAACGGGGGTCCCTGATCCCCCAAATCCCCTCCGTACAGGGGGGAGCGCTTCCGCATTGGGGCAGGGCTAACCGCCGCAGCCCTGCCTCCCGCGCGTCTATCAGACGCGTACCTCCGCCTCTCCCCCGCCCCTCTCAGTCTTCCTTCACTGAGAGGGGCGGGGGAGAGGCGGCGATGCGCGTCTGATAGACGCGCTGAGAGGCAGGGCTGCAGCCGTTAGCCCTGCCTCCAGGAAGAGCAAAATTTACGACCAAGTTGGTCGTTGATTTTGCAGGGGGGGTTTGGGGGTGAAGGGACCCCCGTTTAGCCGCGAGATAGCGGCGGTTTAGCAGGGGCACACATGCCCCTGCTAACTATGAGCTCTGAAGCGAGATTTATTCTCGCTTCAGAGTCTCTTTAAAACGCTGCTTTGCCAGACTTTTGGCATCTATCCCACTCCGCCATGCCCCCCTCCAGGTGTTAGACCCCTTGAAACATCTTTTCCATCACTTTTCTGGCCAGCATAAGTGTTTCTAGTTTTCAAAGTTCACCTTTGCGCGAACCAATCTCATATTTTAGATTTTATTGTTTGCGTGTAGAAGGAGCGTCTGTATTTTTCCTATTTTTAAGACTCATAACTGTTTCAGCTCCACTGACAGCCAGCAAGGAATATCAAGCTGTCTGAAATGTCTGCCCCTTTTATGGAAATCAGGAGCAACCATGAATGTTCCCATGCTCAGAAGGGACGTATGCCCAAAGCTAAAATGGCCACCACAGCTCCAGCCCCATAGATTACACTGAGCATGTGCAGGAGAGCCAGGAACCTCCTAGCAGGACAGTCCAGATGGTGGGTGCTGTTTGCAGATAGACCAGCTCAGCCACATGAAATAGAAGAAATACAGACAGGGTGAAAGGTAAGAGACAGCAAGGAAGATGTGAAAGGCAGGGATGGCAATAGCACTTAATACCAGCCCTCACCAATACTGATATAAATTATTTTTAGTGCTTTTAGCAGCCTGGGAACCTCGACAGGATAAAAAAAAACGAATTGAAGGGGAAAAAAACATGCTGGTAAATCCAATACAATCATAAATCTTCTTAACGCACACCTGAACGGAGAGGGAAATGGAGGCTGACATATTTATTTCCTTTTAAACAATGCAAATTGCTTGCCTATCCTGCTGATCCTATGCCTACAAAATATTTAATCCTAGACCCTGAGAAGCTTGCAGATCAGGTGCTCTGACTGGATTAGCTGCATGCTTGTTTTTTAGGTGTGTGATTCACTGCTGGTGTGTGATTCATGTGCTGAAGTCAGAGAGATCACTAGGACTGCCAGGCAACTGTGATTGCTTAACCGCTTCTGTTTCCAGGACATGAGAGCTATGTCCGAGAAGAAAGCCACTGACAATCGCACATGCCTGCCCTCCGGAACACCGATCAGTGCAAGGGGCCATGTGGTCTCTTAACCGGATTGACTTTTTACTGACCCGCAATGATCACTGTTGCAACGAGTAACAGTGATCATTGAAAAATGCACACAGGAAGTTCATTACTTCCTGCAAGCGATCATGCGTGTGACCCTCCGCACTGCAGCTGTGTATGATCAGAGGGATCAGGTGGTCCCTTGACCCCTGTAGATGCAATGACTTTCCAAGGGATCATTTCTCCCAGTCCTCCCATGATCATTGTTAAAAAATAGTAATAAAAAAAAAATGTTCATAATAAAAAATAGTAAAAAAAAAAAAAAAAAAAAAGTGCTCATGAGCGCTCCTTGATGTCCCCCCAAGGGAGCAAAATTTGTTGCAAGAAATCATGGGGTCCCTGAACCAATCACTGTACACACCTGCTGCAATTGTGTGCACAGTGATGCACAGGCTAAAAAGGTATGCAAAAAAAATCAGTGCTAAAAAAAAATGGCCTGCAAAAAAGGCCATATGCGTACTGAGAATAATAGATTGCTGTGCATATAGTTTGATATCAAAGATGTAAATGTGACCTCATTAATCATGAGTTGTAGAATACATTTTGACAAACTCAATCAATTATTAAAAAAATAAGCAAAACAAAAGTTTGCCTTCTTAAATCTGTAAGCTAGCTACAACTGCAGAACTGTCCAGAACAGTTCTAGGGGTGTAGCTAGCTTACAGGTGCAACAAGGGATAATTTGCATATTTAGCAGAGGTGCATCTTGGGAGACATCATATTTTCACTCCAATTTGAATTATCGCGAATTCCTTCTGTTTCAAGAAGGCAAACTTTTGTTTTGCTTAACATTTTAGTTAGTCCTTTGTAGCCCCTTACACACTCTGAGTTCTGGCTCACCATGAGCTTGCTGGGTAGTCTGTAACTCAAAAAAAAATGTAATTTTCAAAATTATGATGAAACTTGGGAAAGTTTCAGCAAAATGACTCGAGTTGTTAGCTTATAAAACACCCACTTTTGAATAGCCCAGGTTATTAGCTTTACATAATGATGGCATTTGTGGCCTTTTTCTGATGTCCAAACTCTTCTGGGGCTATGCAAATAAAGAATGGCGCTGTAAAAATTAGTGCAAAAATGTCATAGGCGCACCTTGAGAATAATTGATTGCTGTGCAACATGTTTGTTATCAAATTATGAATATGTGGACCCGTCACATAAAAAAATAGGTAGGGACAAACTCATTTGGGGCTATGCAAACAAAGTAAAAATACTAAAATACTTTGTGGAAAAAAATGGTCTGTACACAGCCACATGGACACTTGGGCATTACAGGTCTACTAGATGCCTATCTAGCTATCAAATGAAATATGTGTGGTATTATTTTAACCGTGATAAGTTGTAGAATAGATTTTTATGGGTTTTTTTAGGGTTGAGGCCTATGTCTTTGTGAAAACTTTTTGGTGACAAACTGAATTAAAAGCAATACAATTTTTATTTTCATACATTCTGTACCAAAATAAAAAGCTTGTAAAAAAACAAAGTGACAGTTTTGTATGCCATAAGGATATATCACTGTTATTTCTCATGTTCATCAGCTGGGATACCCTCTGAGTAATGGCTCCGCCCATGCTCTGAGGAGACACAAGCAAGAAAGAATAAAAAGCTCCCGCCCCCCTCCAACCTCAGTTCATTTGTGTTTCCGTCCGGAGACACACGGAGAAAGTGCAGCTCCCATTTTTTTATTTTTTTGGCCTCGCCGGAGGGTGAGAGGGTCACGGAGTGCGGTACCTGGTAGCGAGGGTCGTTACTAGGAAGCGGAGAGACGTTGCTGCCGGGGCAACTGTACGCTTGGACACCCACAGGTGGGACTGGGCTGTCGGGCTGCCGCCTTCCTCCTGCGCAAGACAATTGCAAGGCTTATGACGACATCCTGCAGTGACGTCAGTTCCGGAAGTCGTCATGGGAGGCGGACCAGAAGTGCATCACGGACGGCGTGGGGATTTTTAAAAACAGAACGCCTGGCGTGCGGAGGGGCAGCATTATGGAGGAGTCTTCGGCTAACCCAGCTGCTGCTTCCGCAGCTCCGGATGCATCTGCAACATCTTCCGCATCCAGTGCGGCCGCTGGTCATTCACACTCGGATGGTGGGGTGAGTGGGATCTTTTGATCCCTGTATTTTGGTTTCCACATATATTGGAGCCTAATCTCTCTCTATCCTGTTGTTGTGTTTTTCAGGCTAGAGTGGAGTCTGGACCTAGTACAGGTTCAGCAGGGCGACAGAGATCTAAGAAATGTTGCCAATGTTTTACAAAACTGTCATCTAGTTATGCAAAAACCTTGTGTCAGGGATGCATAGATGCAGTAATTGCTTCTGAATCATCCTCTATTTTTAAAAACATTATGAAATCAGTAAAGAGGGATATGAATGATACATTGCAAAAATTTAAAGAATCTATTTTACCTCCTTCCATCCCTGCCTCAGTTCCTGTTGCTGGACCTTCCTCTGCAACAGAGCCGGCTCCCCCCTCTCCCACTCAGGCAGTTCTCCCTGCTCCTATGGCGCCTGCTCCTGAGCTCCCTACAGTATCTTTTCCAGTACTTCCAGGGCTGCTAGGGGAGGAAGTGGAAGAGGAAGAGGATTTGGAGGGCAGGGAATATGTCTCTGAGATAGAGGAGGGGGAAAATGTTTATTCAGGGGATGATTCAGATGAGGATATGAAAAGGGCGTCTAGATTTTTGTGTAATACAGATGATATCAATGATCTATTAAAGGCAGTCTATGCCACTGAACAGATTCCAGAGACACCAAAGGAATTATCAGCTCAGGACTTGGTTTACTCGGGGCTTGCCCAACAATCAGGTCGGGTTTTTCCATTTCAGCAGTCAATTAAAGAAATTATTGGTTCACAGTGGAAGGAGCCAGAGAGGAAACTTTTTATCCCTAAGGCAGCTAAGAGGAAGTTTCCTTTTTCTGAGGCAGATATTAATCAGTTTATTAAATGTCCAAGATTAGACGCAGCATTGTCCAAACACTCTAAGGGTTCGGATCTATCTTTTGAGGATGCAGGAGTCCTGAAGGATGCAATGGACAAGAAGATAGATCTGCTACTTAGAAAGGCTTGGGAATCTGCTTCATTTGCCTTTTTACCAGGCGTTTCAGCTACATGTATATCCCAAAATTTAAGGGTCTGGATGGATAACTTACTTACCCACATTAAAGCCGGGTCAGACCTAAATGATTATGTCAAATCCTTACCGGTAGTCCTAAAATCTGTGTCGTTCTTGGCCGATGCATTGGTGGAGATAGTCCGTATTTCTACACGAACTACGGCTCTTATCAATGCAGCCAGGAGAGCTTTGTGGCTCAAAACTTGGGAGGGGGATCTTACCTCCAAAAACAAACTGTGTGCTATACCCTTCTCAGGTGAACTTTTATTTGGGAAGGAATTGGATGAGGTCCTGTCTAGATCAGCGGAAAAAGGTAAACAATTTCCAGCTAGAAGGAAAGGTTTTAAAAACAGGCCTCAGGGTCTTTTCAAAAAACCCATTGTTGAACAGTCAAAAAGTCAGCAACAGCAAAGGAAATGGTCCTTTCCTGGGGGCAAAGGCAAGGGGGGTTTTGCGCTTGCAAAGCCAAATCCCCCCAAAGAAAACAAATGACTCCTTACCCGTGGGGGGAAGGCTTCTTTATTTTCTGTCAGAATGGGAAGCAATCAAACCAGATCCGTTTATTTTGAAAATTATAAAAGAGGGATACCGCCCTCAATTTTCTGTTCGGCCTCCTCCCAGGGTATTCATAAACAAGCTTCCTCAGGATCAAGTCAAGGCCAGGGGCCTGACAAAGGAAATAGAGAAATTAATTGCAAAGAGAGTAATTATCCCAGTTCCTCGAGTGCAGGAACTAAAAGGTTATTACTCTCATGTGTTCCTAGTATCCAAAGCAAACGGAGAATTCAGGTTTATACTGAATCTAAAGTCCCTGAATCCGTTTCTTGTATACAAGAAATTCAGAATGGAAAACATATATTCGGTAAGGACACTTCTACAGGGAAGGGAATTCTTTGTGGCGATAGACCTACAGGACGCTTATCTACATATTCCGATTGCGGTATCCCATCAAAGGTTCCTAAGATTTGCAGTCCGAATAGGAGGCCAGATCTACCATTTTCAATTTCGGCGCTACCGTTCGGAATTGCTTCAGCTCCCAGAATATTCACAAAGGTGTTATCAGAGGTCATGAAGATGATAAGACAGCAGGGGATAATAATTATCCCTTACTTAGACGATCTTTTGATCTTTGCCGATTCAGAAGAGAAGGTCAGAAGACACAGGGATCTGGTGATCCAGACTCTATCTCGTTTGGGATGGATACTGAATTACCAGAAGTCGAAATTGAATCCAACCCAGTCGATTGTATTCCTGGGGTATGTGATAGACTCGGTGGGGGAAAGAATTTACCTCACTACAGAGAAGATATTAAAATTGCGAGAGGCAATAAGAGAACTGTTATTACTTCAGGAGATGTCAATCAGACAAATCATGAAGGTTTTGGGGTTATTAACAGCCTCCATTCCAGCCGTACCTTGGGCCCAATTTCACACCCGAGCTATTCAGAACTGGTTGTTAAAGATCTGGGACAAAACGCAGCTAGCTTTAGAGCAACCAGTGCAGATTCCAGCAGGTGTAAAGCAAACTCTTCACTGGTGGTTACAGCCCAACCATCTAACTCAAGGAAGGATTTGGAGACAGTCAGATCCTGTAAGGATTTATACAGATGCGAGTGCCTGGGGCTGGGGTGCCACAGCGTTGGGGGATCATGCTCAGGGGAGATGGCCCAAACCAATAGCCAAGAAATCCTCCAATTTCAGAGAACTTCGGGCAGTAAAGGAGGCGATTCTAGCCTTCCAGAACATATTACACAAACATGTTCTCATTTTTTCAGACAACGTATCCGTGATAGCGTATATCAACAAACAAGGGGGAACCAGATCGACGGTTTTGACGCAATTAGCAGCAGAAATTCTGCTTTGGTCAGAGGAAAATCTCTTGTCATTAGAAGCAGTCCATGTCAAGGGCGTTCTGAACTCGGAAGCGGACTATTTAAGCCGCCACGAGGTGGACCAGGCAGAATGGGAGTTAAATCCAGAGGTTTTTCTCTGGATCACGGAAAGGTTGGGGAAGCCGGAGATAGACCTCTTCGCATCCCCAACAAATACAAAGCTTCCACAATTCATCTCGATCCACGATTGTCCGAGTTCTCTGGGATTGGATGCCCTATCGGTCCCTTGGACATTCAACCTAGGTTATGCTTTTCCTCCTCTCAGGTTGCTTCCACAGGTGTTGGACAAATTACAGAAGGAGAAAGCAAATTTAATTTTGATCGCCCCGGCCTGGCCCAAACGGATATGGTTCTCTACTCTGCTCAGTCTCTCGGTCCAACCACCGCTGAGTCTACCAGTCAGGCCAGATCTATTACGGCAGGGTCCGTTGTTTCACCCCAGGCCGGAGTTATTCAAACTCTCAGCTTGGATCCTGAGAGGGTAATGTTAAAGAATAAGGGGGTCTCAGATAAGGTAATTGAGACGCTTCTTAAGTGTAGGAAGCCGGTAACGCATAAAATTTATAGAAAGACTTGGAAGGTCTATCTCTCTTGGTGCTCCTCTCATAACAGAGATCAGAATCAGATTGGGGCAATTCTAGATTTTTTGCAGGAGGGCTTAGAGATGGGATTGGCCTTAAACACCTTAAGGGTTCAGTGTTCGGCCTTATCTATACTACTAGACAAACCTTTGGCACAGGAAAGGTTGCTGAAGGATTTTTTTCGAGCAATTCAAAAATCCACCCCAGTAAAACAAAAAGTTTTGCCGCAATGGGACCTGTCTCTAGTTTTGAATGTTTTATCAAAAAACCCCTTTGAGCCCATTGATGACATTGATTTAAAATTTCTTACTTTGAAAGTTGCCTTTTTGGTGGCAATCACATCGGCCAGGCGCCTTGGAGATCTTCAAGCCCTTTCGGTTAAAGATCCTTTTCTCACTATTTTTCCAGATAAGGTGGTTTTACGTCTGGATCCTAATTACCTACCCAAAGTATCTTCTGATTTTCATCGAACCCAGAATATTGTTCTACCTTCTTTTTGCAGCAATCCTTCCTGTGCGAAGGAGGCAGAATTCCATTGCTTAGATGTTAGGAGAGCAATCCTTTCGTATTTAGAGAGGACAAGAGACTTCAGGAAGTCCTCGCATTTGTTTGTCCTGTTTTTCGGGTAAAAATAGGGGTCAGCAAGCATCTAGGCAGACTTTAGCGAGGTGGATCTGTGAGGGTATTGCACTAGCGTATAAGGTCTCAGACTCCACTCCACCATCAGGCATCAGGGCACATTCTACACGGTCCTTGTCAACATCTTGGGCAGAGAGAGCTGGTGCCTCGATTCAACAAATATGTCAAGCGGCTACCTGGGCAAGTCCTTCCACTTTTATCAAACACTACAGAGTGGATGTATTATCGCAACAGGATCAGTCGTTTGGCAGAAAGGTGCTACAGGCGGTAGTCCCTCCCTAGGTGGGTTTTTTACTTGTTGATCTCTCAGAGGGTATCCCAGCTGATGGACATGAGAAAGCACCTGTTAGTCTTACCGGTAACGGTGTTTCTGTACAGCAGCTGGGATACCGTCTACTACCCTCCCTTAGCCTGTCGCACTTCCTTATACCTATCTATGTTGAGTGGGTCACTAGGAGGTGCTTTGCTCCTCTTCTCCCGGTGTTTCGGTCTTTTTACTTTTTATACACTGAGGTTGGAGGGGGGCGGGAGCTTTTTATACTTTCTTGCTTGTGTTTCCTCAGAGCATGGGCGGAGCCATTACTCAGAGGGTATCCCAGCTGCTGTACAGAAACACCGTTACCGGTAAGACTAACAGGTGCTTTTTGCAAATAAGGGCTTGTTTTTATTGCTAGGGTACAATGAAGGAACAAAATACACAACATAGAAAAAACACACCTTTTATTTTCAAATAAAATATTATTCGGATACAATGTACTAGGGACATCATTTAAAGGTTGGGACAAATGGGCAAATAAAATGTGTAGGTTTTAACTATGGTGGCAGTGTTTGTTTTAAACCTATAGTGGCTGGAAATGGAGTAAGGGCTAATTCACACTACGGCCTGGTGCACACCAAAAACCGCTAGCAGATCCGCAAAATGCTAGCAGATTTTGAAACGCTTTTTCTTCTTTTTCTGTAGCGTTTCAGCTAGCATTTTGCGGTTTTGTGAAGCGTTTTTGGTGTAGTAGATTTCATGTATTGTTATAGTAAAGCTGTTACTGAACCGCTACTGTAACAAAAAACGCCTGGCAAACCGCTCTGAAGTGCCGTTTTTCAGAGCGGTTTGCGTTTTTCCTATACTTTGAGGCAGAAACGCCTCCACAATCCAAAATATGCAGCAGCCCGGAAGTATGCGATTCTGCAAAACGCCTCCCGCTCTGGTGTGCACCAGCCCATTGAAATACATTACCCTAGCGGATCCGCACCCGCAAGCGGATCGCAAACCGCAGCAGAACCGATCTGGTGTGCACTAGGCCTTCAAGAGTTTTTTAAACGCTAAAGAAAAGCTCTTGCTAATGCAATGCTATGGGGGATTTTTTTTTAATCATTTCACTGCAGTATGAACACACACATAGGATAACATTAGCAACAGCCTTTAAAATCACAAAGCGCTTAGAAAAGCTCTTGTAGTGTGAATTAGCCCTTAGTGTGTTTTTTTTTTTTTTTCTTCTCATTTTTCCCTTTAAAATGCATAGAGAATAAAATAATTGCTAAAAAAAATATCGCCCAGAAAAATCCTAATTTGTGGCCAAAAACAAGATATACAGGTCCTTCTCAAAAAATTAGCATATTGTGATAAAGTTCATTATTTTCTGTAATGTACTGATAAACATTAGACTTTCATATATTTTAGATTCATTACACACAACTGAAGTAGTTCAAGCCTTTTATTGTTTTAATATTGATGATTTTGGCATACAGCTCATGAAAACCCAAAATTCCTATCTCAAAAAATTAGCATATTTCATCCGACCAATAAAAGAAAAGCGTTTTTAAAACAAAAAAAGTCAACCTTCAAATAATTATGTTCAGTTATGCACTCAATACTTGGTCGGGAATCCTTTTGCAGAAATGACTGCTTCAGTGCAGCGTGGCATGGAGGCAATCAGCCTGTGGCACTGCTCAGGTGTTATGGAGGCCCAGGATGCTTCGTTAGCGGCCTTAAGCTCAGACAGAGTGTTGGGTCTTGCGTCTCTCAACTTTCGCTTCACAATATCCCACAGATTCTCTATGGGGTTCAGGTCAGGAGAGTTGGCAGGCCAATTGAGCACAGTAATGCCATGGTCAGTAAACCATTTACCAGTGGTTTTGGCACTGTGAGCAGGTGCCGGTCATGCTGAAAAATGAAATCTTCATCTCCATAAAGCTTTTCAGCAGATGGAAGCATGGAGTGCTCCAAAATCTCCTGATAGCTAGCTGCATTGACCCTGCCCTTGATAAAACACAGTGGACCAACACCAGCAGCTGACATGGCACCCCAGACGATCACTGACTGTGGGTACTTGACACTGGACTTCAGGCATTTTGGCATTTCCCTCTCCCCAGTCTTCCTCCAGACTCTGGCACCTTGATTTCCGAATGACATGCAAAAGTTGCTTTCATCCGAAAACAGTACTTTGGACCACTGAGCAACAGTCCAGTACTGCTTCTCTGTAGCCCAGGTCAGGCGCTTCTGCAGCTGTTTCTGGTACAAAAGTGGCTTGACCTGGGGAATGCGGCACCTGTAGCCCATTTCCTGCACACGCCTGTACATGGTGGCTCTGGCTGTTTCTAATCCAGACTCAGTCCACTGCTTCCGCAGGTCCCCCAAGGTCTGGAATCGGTCCTTCTCCACAATCTTCCTCAGGGTCCGGTCACCTCTTCTCGTTGAGCAGCGTTTTCTGCCACACTTTTTCCTTCCCACAGACTTCCCACTGAGGTGCCTTGATACAGCACTCTGGGAACAGCCTATTCATTCAGAAATGTTTTTCTGTGTCTTACCCTCTTGCTTTAGGGTGTCAATGATGGCCTTCTGGACAGCAGTCAGGTCGGCAGTCTTACCCATGATTGCGGTTTTGAGTAATGAACCAGGCTGGGAGTTTTTAAAAGCCTCAGGAATCTTTTGCAGGTGTTTAGAGTTAATTAGTTGATTCAGATGTTTAGGTTAATAGCTCGTTTAGAGAACCTTTTCATGATATGCTAATTTTTTGAGATAGGAATTTTGGGTGTTCATGAGCTGTATGCCAAAATCATCAATATTAAAACAATAAAAGGCTTGAACTACATCAGTTGTGTGTAATGAATCTAAAATATATGAAAGTCTAATGTTTATCAGTACATTCAGAGGCGGGACAAGGTCCTCCAGCACCCAAGGCTGAGACACCAAAGTGCGCCCCTCCATCCCTCCCCCCAGCCGTCACACACTGATTGCTATTTGACTAAGAGGTGCCACAGGGCCCACAACCTCCCCAAGACCTTAATATCTAGTTATCTGGCTTGCAGTCACTGCTATGTATCCCCTTTTCTTATTTCTTTCTGCTTCAAACACAATTAGGCATGACAGCTGAATGAATTGTGCGCCCCCTCCTACACTGCGCCCTGAGGCTGGAGTCTCTCCAGCCTATGCCTCGGCCCGGCCCTGAGTACATTACAGAAAATAATGAACTTTATTACAATATGCTAATTTTTTTAGAAGGACCTGTAGATCTGTTAGGTGTGAGAAGTAGTGGTAAAGTTCTTGGCAAATGAATGGGAGGAGCGCTGAAATGTGGAAATTGCTTTCATCCATAAGGTGACAATAACCCTAAGGGCTGAAGGGGTTAAAATGAAATAAATATTTCAGCCTCCATGTCACTTTCAGTTTAGGGGTATGGCTGAACACTGTGGAGATCCTACAGAGAGAGAGAGAGAGTTGAGTATAAAAAAGAGAACAATGGTCCTTGCAGTGCCTCTGCTTTTATAAGTTATGGGGTCCTTTATGGGTTAATGGGGCGGAACTAACCCCAGTAAGTATGACCACATGGAAGCACCAGGGAAAATACAATCTACAGGTCTCTCCAGCGAGGTTAGATAAATACCATGCATTATTTAGAAACAAAATATTTAGGTATGTATGGATGAAATCAAAATAAGCAAATTAAATTCCTGTTTGTTTTGTAGTAATTTATAGGTTGCATGTAAGGTATACACTTATCTATATTTCACCCTTCGACTAACCTATCACAATATCCAATATAAAGATGCCCAGCTCAACTTTTCTTTAAAAACAAAATGAAAAGATGCTCCTCCTCTTGCATAAACTAACACGTTGATGATTTTTTTTTCTTTCTGGCTATAATTACAATAATAATTCCAGTTACAATCTTCCTCTGTCACATTCAGCAGGAACGCAGCTACACCGCGATTCTCACACAGCTCTGAGAGGCAGACGTCATGTGACCCTACAGTCCCCAACAGCGTTTGCGACTCTACTGGTGCCAGTCGGCATTCAAAGGGATCTGCTTCATGTGGACTAAACCAGTGTAATTCGCTGTTTATCATGGAAACGGGAGCAGCACCCTTCACCGCCAATTCAGCTCTTCGGGGCCCTGCAATTGGAGATATCGGTAGGAGCTGCTGTCTGGTAGGGTAGTTGAATATTGGTGACCTGTTAGCAGACAGACATTTTTCATCTGGTGGCACTTGTCCCTATGTTGTGAGTACAGCACGGCCTTGTAAACAAAGAACTGTGCTGCTACATGGTGAATGAGCTTGTCATTTGTCAATCACTCAGACTATTATGCTTATATTTGTATGATACTTTTATCTTTTTAGACAAATATTATAGTGCCACATGCTTGAGTAGTATAACAATAATGCTTGAGTTTATAGTAACAATAGTATTTCAGTATTATAAAATATTTTATACATGTATGCAGGCCCGGATTAACATCACAGTAGCCTACAGGCACAGATGTCCTGGCACCTTAGACTCTGCCTTCCATGGACCTACAAACCCCTGCCGCTCCGCAAGTGTGTTGGCTGGCCAAACTTTCACCTCTTATTTTCTTCCCCTGCCTGGTGTAGGTAGCTACAGGTGCCCTTAGTAGTAGGTAGCCAGAGATACCCTTAGTATTAGGTAGCTAGAGGTGTCCCTGATGGAAGGGAGATCTCATCAGTGGAATGCTGAGAGCCAGATGAGTAACTTTTCACCTACACTCTGTTTAGGACTCTGCATAGGGAAGGAGGGAGGGGATTGAGCTGCCTTTCCATCATCAGGCGCCTGTAGGCACATGCATGGTAAATCCAGCCCTGCATGTGTGTTTTTTATTGTTTTACATTGTTTAAACAGATCAACACAAAGTAGATTCCTACCTAGTTTCCACCTAGATGTTTCATTTTTGTATATTTGAAATGGTTTCAATAGTAATCAAGCAACTTCATTTGTACAAATAAGAGTGAAAGAGACTCCAAACATTTTATATATGTATAATGTCTTAAATTAGCATATGTGCATTTGTTTCAAACGTTGATGGTTTTTCACACAGGTAATTGGGCAGACAGAACACCCGTACATGAGGCCTCCAGACATGGCCAAGTACGACAGCTGAAGCAGCTGATTGACAGTGGTGCTTGTGTGAACTTGGTTACTGTAGACTCCATTACTCCTCTACATGAAGCTTGTCTTCATGGCCAAATTCAGTGTGTGAGGTTGCTGCTTGCTGCTGGTGCCCAGGTAATGTAGTACTTTTTTTGTAGTTAATACTGTAATTATCGTAAATACCATAAGTGAACCTGTGTCCCAATAAACTGAGACTGAGGTACGGGTTGCAAACTTTGTTCCCCTTTTCTCCCTTACTAAGCTCCTCCCATTGCCCAACTGTCACTAGAATGGAGCTCAATAAACCTATCACCAAACCCGTATGACCAGGTGGTGACATTTGGCCAATAGGAGCAGCTTAGTGAAGGAGGAAGGGGCGGGCACGATTTATGACTCAGGTCTGAGTTTCACACCATAAAGTGTTGGACACAGGTTAATTTTAGGCAAGGACAGTTACCATGAAGATAAATATTTTGAAATTGTATTTGTATATGTTTAAGATCATTTTCAGACATTACAGAATTCATAGCTGCAAGGCTAACCCTTGATTTTTCAATTTGTACTTTATTCATTTTTTGCTCCCTTTCCTGATTTCTTCTATTTTTGTTATTTGTAACACTTAAAGCGTAATTCCAAAAAAAATGATTATTGTAGTTCTGCATGCTGTGGTAAGAGGCTAAGACTTTTACAGGTTTATTGATGGTCAGTGCGTATTTACATCACTTTCTGCCAAAAGAGTAGGTAGAGAAATCTCTTTAAAAGTAACCATGATAATCTGGTAGAGAAAACAACAAATAAAATATTTGGAGGAAAATTAGAATCCCCAACTAGTTTTTATTGTTGTAACTTCTTTGCTATTTCTGGGGCTACCAGTTTTCATAATAAAAGTCACAAATCTCCATTGAGGTCCCAGAGAAAGGAAGAGCAGTAGTCTTTCCTATGTGAACCAAAGGACATTGAAAGCCTTGAAAAGTTGCATAGCCCTTTAAATGAATCTCAGCACCAAAAAAAAAAATAAAAAAAAAATCAAAGGAACCTCCCCCTAAAGTTCTTAAAGCAGAAGTGAACTTAGAACTCCTCTCCTCTAAAAGATACACAACAGCATAATAACCTTTTAAACAAAAAAAACAAACAAACATATTTCTTTGTTACAGCTGATGCAAATCCTAAAATAAATCTGCAGTGTTTCTACTTCCTGATTCATGGAAGCAGACTATTGTTAACATCCAATGCTTTCAAATGGACTCAACTGCTTATCTGCCATAGGCAATAATGTGACACAGGGGATGATCGAATTACAACTTGTGATTAGACACAAATGAGGGGGAATCAAACAGGCTCTCTAAATACATTCAGGGTGCATTTTTCTACATTTTCCTTCTGTCCTGTGCAAGAGTTCATGTCCACTTTAAATTGTCAGGAGTGTATGGGGGGGGGGGGGTCTTTGGAGGCTTCTTTATAGCCCCTGTCTTTATGCAGGTTTCCATCTTGTGTATCCCGGCCACACCTACTGATGTTTTGCTATCTGGCATTATTTTATTATAGCTTTACATCCTTACTATCATTTATTAAACATTGCCGTAAAACCAATGTGCTTCTAAAAGTACGTCTCCTTTTATTCCACTAGGTGGATGCTAGGAATATTGATGGCAGTACACCTCTATGTGATGCCTCTGCTGCAGGCAGTCAGGAGTGTATAAAGCTGCTACTGGAATATGGTGCTAAAGTAAATCCTCCACTTTATACAGCTTCCCCTCTCCATGAAGCATGCATGAGCGGTGAGTGTGCTGCCTCCTGTCTTGCTGTGCACACCTTTCTGCCATAGGTGGACAGAAATGCTAGTAACTACACATGAAGGCTATCTACAGCCTCAGGCTCCATACACACATCCAATTTTACGCTGCAGATAACTGGCCAATTTTATCACTACCATGTAATATGAGGAACAACAGATTTTGATACTATGAATAGACTGTGTAGGTATGCTCTCATATTACATGGAAGTGGTAACATTGGCCAGTCATTTGCAGATAAAAATGTGATGTGTGTATGGACCAGTGTTTTAGTGTTGGATAGATAGTTGGGTTGCTCCTGCTGTGTGAGACCTTTGTAGAGATTTTCGATCACCGCCTGTTGCCTGGGACCTTCTTGAAGGTTCAGTAGCTAACTGCGAGACTATGGGAAAAGCTGAATCATCATCATATGAGACAATAGCATTAAACGTACTTTTTTAGCTTTTTAAAACAGAAAATGAAACTGGGAGGTTCTAAAAAAATGAATACATTGTTTTCCAGGAGTAGGATGGATGAAATAGTTTATCTTCAGTTTATTTTCAGCTTTGATTTTCCATAATGTTCATGTATGTGTTAAAACGTTTGTACAGTATTTAGTTTAAATTGCTGTTGCCACTTTGCGATAGATAAGTGACTTTTGGGTTGCCGTTTGGGCACTCGACCTCCAAAAAGTTTGCCACCACTGTCCTAATCTAATGTCCCACCATTGCTAGGTTCATGTAAATTTGTCTCCACCTGTGACCACACCCACATCCTGGTTCATGGCCACATCTATTTTTCGGCGCTACGCACGCCACACAACGTAACCCTCATATTTTTCGGCAAGCTAGCTGCAGTGTGCTGATCTCTGCTGCCTACAAGTATGTACAGTATACGCTGTTCTCTAGTGCCTGCACTGTGTGCTGATCTACCTCCGGTGTGTACAGTGTAAGGTGTTACTCTGTGCCTTTACTGATTGTAAACCAGCTATATTGTATGCTGATCCCTGCTACTTTCAGTATGTACAGTATTAGCTGTAAAGCCTGGTACACACATACAATTTTGATTTGCCAATTTTAGCTCTGTTCATCAAATACATTGGCTGTTGGCCCACTTACTGCATGGGGGTGGTAAAATTTGTCAGTGATTGACCAATCAAAATTGTATGTGCGTATACATCTTTGATCTATGCCTATACTGATTGTAATCGATCTAAATAAAGGACAGGGGGCCCCATCCAGTATTTCGATGGGCAGGCCTGTTATCTGTAGCTTACACCGCTGCTAAGTTCATGTACGTTTGGCCCTACGCATGGTCACGCCCACTCACTGCATGACCATGCCCATTTTTTCATATACCCCCCCACCTAGTGCCCACAGGTGCCCCCGATCTGCAAGGACCCTAGGAACGCCCCTGTCTGGAGGAGCTCCATACAAAAACAAAGAGAACATACAAACTCCATGTTGATTTTGTTTTCAATGGTATTAGAAAATGGGTCTTTTCTATATGGCAAATACTAACCACTGAGCCACCATGCTGCTAACTATTAACCTTTTCCGCACAATTTAAAATGTATAATAGTTTTACAGGATTTGAACTTTCTGATCAGAAAGGGATTTATTAAGGTGCCTATTAACGGGACAATTTTTTATCAAATATGATCTTTGGACGTGATTTGAACGATCGTAACTAATCGGAAGGAAGTTATCAATTGTTCCCATTTACTGAACAATTTTTCAAATTCGATCCTAAAATCCAACTTTTCGAACGATTTTATCCCATTTAGCAATCAACCAAAGAATAGTTCCTTATCGATTGCTTTCATAAACATTGCATTTTCTATACAATTTGATCGTAAAAATCGCACAGAAGATCATATTTGGTGAAAAAAAGTGTCCCATTAATTGGCACCTTTTACTGCCCACACACTGTACACAGATATTGAATTGATTTCAGCCTGAAATTTGTTGAAAATCTGTGGCGCCCCTGCCTGGCTGCCCAGGTCTCCCCATCTCGCCTGTCCCGCTGGTGCGTGTCCTCCCGTGTCTGGTGGCTCTTCTTCATATCGTGTCCTTCGACAAAAGCTGGAGTTCAAACACTTGAGCTCTAGCAACATACATATCGGATAGCTGGTGTTTGAACTCAAGCTTCTGTCACATGAGACATGGAAGAGAAGACATAGGAAGGAGAAAAGCCACTAGACGTGGGAAGACGTGGGACAGGTGAGAATTAGCTCTGCTGCTTGGTTGTCACTTGGACAGAAATTGATCAGGATAATTTGCAGCATCTATTTCTACCAGAATTTATCACAATGATCGAATCTGCTGGAAATTGATGGGTAAAATCATCAAATGTATGGCCACCTTAAGTCACCTTAAGTCAGCTTCGTTAAACCTAATGCTTCTTGTTGTTCCCTTGAACTGAGAGCAGCAGTGATTTCTGGTTAGGGAATGTGGCTGATCTACCACTCAATGCCCCTTCTGTTGAGCTGAATGGCAGGAAAGTGGATCAGACTACAGAGGGCAAGCCTGATAGTTACTGGGGGAAAGAAGGCATTTTGTAAGTTCATGTTAATATAAATGATCTTTCTATTTCAATATACAAACAGCTATGAGTGTTTGAAAGGATCTGCTTGGCCAAACAGCAGATTTTTCCCAGCCCAAAAAAGAGAATTTTAGTGCAGTGTGCCAAGTACAGCCTGCCCAGCAGCACCCCTGTTTTTCCCATATTCCAGCATGTGTAATTAAGGCAGGCATCACATTGGCATTGAATGCTTGCATATCTCCCTTTTATACAGTGTGGAAATGGTAATTAAAAGGCGGACACTGGGCTTCAATGGCAGTGTTCACACTAGCATCGGATGTCATTGTTCAATTGGTGGCCGCTACATGCAGCCTCTTTTAGTCAGCTCACAAAAGTCCCAGGGTAATTTATCTATGGGCAATAAGTCTACAAAATAGAGGCTCCACTGACACTGCTGTAAAAATTAGGAAACCATGCATGGCAACAATGATATGGCATCTGTTCCTGCCATTTGTGCCATGTAGTGTGAATGTAGCTTTTGCATGGAGCAGGCTATATTGAAACTGTAGACCAGCAATCACCTAATCAGAAATCTGAAATGCCCAACACTTATTGAGCTGTCAGAGGAAGCTATGGATGTGGTTCTGACCTGAGGTCATGTTTTTTTTAATTACTTCAACACTGTATTCCTATCCCCCATGACTGTATGGAGGGGCAATAGGGCAGCTGTATAATAAACCAGACCTAGTCTTCCATATGCTTTTCAATTGCTAACCGGGCAGTATTCATTATGATAATATTCAGCCTTCTGTGTGAGCCAAACCAATCATTCAATTCAGTCCAGTTACTGTAATCCTGCATAATCAGTCATTTACTGGAGCTAACTTTGTTCACTGGTTATCAATAGTCAGCTTTTTTTGGCACTTTGATGATGTGCAGAACGGCTACAGAGTTGCAAACTTACAGTGCGGTTGAGATAATATGAATCTGTCTGTAGCCTGTGTGTGTCTGTCCCAGCATACATTTATGAGGCAAATGGAAAAGGCCATAGACACTTTGAATCATGGGAACCCATAGGATGGATTTTTACAGGAATATGTAGTAGGAGTTCTCATAGTGTTGAATTAGACACAGTGATATATGAATATATCCGTTAAATTTTTGTTGGTCCATCTCCAAGTGCAGTATGCCTTAAATCAAAAATATAGTAATAGCGTTTATGGCTAAAAGACATCACACCCTGTTAGATGTTTAATATTTAATCTTATTTTTCAGGCAGTGCCGTCTGCGTGAAGCTTTTAATCAAAATGGGGGCAAATCTAGAAGCTCATGACTGTCATTTTGGAACCCCTCTGCATGTATCTTGTGCAAGGGAACACTTAGATTGTGCCAAAGTATTACTTCTTGCAGGTAAGTGCAGGACTTTGTGTCACTAAGTAGGAAGCATGGCAGTTAATGACATTTCATTGTATTAATACCAGTAGTCCATATGTAATAGTTTAATATATCATTATGCAGAGTACGGTGGCAAGCATGAACACATTTTAGGATGGTTTCAACAAGGTAAATGCCAGCAAGTAGTGGTCAAACATCTTTGTCATACTGGTGGATATTCTGACCACCACAGATGCCCAGATTAGCAAATTGGAGGAAATGGAAAGATGTTAAGATTTAAAAAAAAAAGACAGGAAGCAGGGTAGTAGAATTTTTAGAAAATGGGCAAAGCAAGATACATCTCTTCTTTATTTAGAGCCCGTGCATTCAGTGTTTGTGTTCATCCAAAGTTTTGAATTCTACTCACTCAGCCAAGGGTACTTTTACATTTGTGTAATCTGTACTGCTTAGTGTGTAAGATCTCCTCCATATCAGAAATGCTTTATTGATTTAGACCATTTGTAGGCCTAAGACTAGTTGAAGATTTACAGTGTTGTAAAAGGTTGTTCCCATACTTCACACTTCAGTGCCCACCACCAGAAACAATAGCATGCCAAAACAACAGTCTTTGATTATAAGGTCAAAAAGTATTAAGTATAGGTTTCTTGATTCCAGCTCCAGATATAATCTATAATGTTATGGTTCCCACCTTTCACACTTCCAATTCAGCTTCTGGCTTAGTTGACCCACAATAGGCGCACATGAAATTGGCACTTCACAATATAATTTGATATACATTAAGGGACCTTAAAAAGCATTTGCACAACATTTTTTGTGGGTCCAAGAGTTGACCATACAGTCTAAGGGCCTGAGCCCGCTAACGCAGATGTGTCCGCTTTTCAGCATCTGTAACATTGATGTGTTGCTGAAAAGCGGACACAACTGCGTTAGTGGGCTCAGGCCCTAATGATCCAGTAAGGCCTCGTTCACACTTCACGCGTTGTTGTGCGCTTTTCAACAACACGTGGGGTGTGCGTTTAGTAAAGGTACATAAAAATCAATGATTTTCTATGTGCCTCGTTCACATAGCTGCGTTTCAAACGTACGCGTGTTTGAAACGCATAGCTGCATGCGTTTCTGTGCGTTGCGCGCACAAACGCATGCTAATGCAAGTCAATGTACGTGCAGTAAAAACGCATGACATGCGTTTTTCCCGCGTTTCGAGAATCGCGTTTCTCGACGGAAGTGTAGTGGACAAAAGGAAAAAAAAAAGAAAACGCATGAGGACCAAAAACGCACAAACGCATTACAAAAACGCGTACAAACGCATGAAGACGCATGCGTTTTTCATATGCGTTTTCTCCCTGCGTTTTATGCGTTTTCCACACGCACACAATGTGAACGAGGCACCTCTTTTTTTCTGGTGGGAAAAAGACTGCATTGTAAAGTATAAGAAACACTTGAATTTTAATTTGCACTGAAATTTTTTGCTGAAAATATTCTATTAGATTTCAACCCGGGTTACATGCAGAGCATTATGTCCAAATTCTGTGAAGTCATTTTTAAATTCAGATACATTTTAAAGCACTTTAGATATATTTCAAATCCCTCACAAATGACTCATTTTTAACATATGAATATGTGTAATCCTTTTCTTAAGTTAAAAAAGGTTAAAATGTTTTAGTTTTTCCTTTTATATATCTCTGCCCTCATATTCTTCTCAGGAAATGGCAGAAACTTTGTAGCTCTGACCACAGCACTAGTTTAGCTGCCAGCTGGTCACAGCTAGAGTACCAGGTGTTTACATCTAATAAATGTATGAGCTGAATTACAGATTGGTAAAATATTGGTAATTTTTTACAATAACTGCAAAGTGGGGTGTGCGTAATTATTCAGCCCCCTTTGGTCTGAGTGCAGTCAGCTGCCCATAGATATTGCCTGATGGGTGCTAATGACTAAATAGAGTGCACCTGTGTGTAATCTAATGTCAGTACAAATACAGCTGCTCTGTGACGACCTCAGAGCTTTTCTAAGAGAATCTTGGGAGCAACAGCACCATGAAGTCCAAAGAACACACCAGACAGGTCAGGGATGAAGTTATTGAGAAATTTTAAAGCAGGCTTAGGCTACAAAAAGATTTCCAAAGCCTTGAACATCTCACGGAGCACTGTTCAAGCGATCATTCAGAAATGAAAGGCGTATGGCACAACTGTAAACCTACCCAGACAAGGCCGTCCACCTAAACTCAAAGGCCGAACAAGGAGAGCGCTGATCAGAAATGCAGTCAAGAGGCCTATGGTGACTCTGGACGAGCTGCTGACTCTGGGGGTGCTTCTCTTCAGCAGGGACAGGGAAGCTGATCAGAGTTGATGGGAAGATGGATGGAGCCAAATACAAGGCAATCTTGAAAGAAAACCTCTTGGAGTCTGCAAAAGACTTGAGACTGGGGCGGAGGTTCACCTTCCTGCAGGACAACGACCCTAAACATAAAGCTGGAGCTGTTTTGCAAAGAAGAATGGGCAAGGTTTTCAGTCTCTAGATGTGCAAAGCTGGTAGAGACATACCCTAAAAGACTGGCAGCTGTAATTGCAGCAAAAGGTGGTTCTACAAAGTATTGACTCGGGGCTGAATAATTATGCACACCCCACTTTGCAGTTATTGATTTGTAAATAATGTTTGGAATCGTGTATGATTTTCGTTCCACTTCTCACGTGTACACCACATTGTATTGGTCTTTCACGTGGAATTCCAATAGAATTGATTCATGTTTGTGGCAGTAATAGGACAAAATGTGGAAAACTTCAAGTTACTTTTGCAAACCACTGTATGTATGTATGTATATAGCTAGATCGATCGATCGATCGATAGAGATAGATAGATAGATATTTTATATACCGTATTTTTCGGACTATAAGACGCACTTTTTCTTGAAAGGGGGGGGGGGGGGGTTTGGAGTCAGTGCGTCTTATAGTCCGAATGCAAGGCAGAGTTGGCAGCGGAAGCTCTTACCAGTTTAGCTGCTGCACGTACTGACTGAGTCCCTATCTCCTCTGTCTTCAGTCACCATCCATCCTCTATCCTGCATCTCTGGTGCCCTCTTACTGCGTAACCTGGCGGCGCATGTGCGCCGGGGTCACGCATGACATGGCAGCGAATATCGGGAGGATGGGTGGAGCTAGCGACCGTATGCACAGTATACTGCAAACACTGAGTGGCCTGAGGGAAGAGGACGGACTGATCGGCAGCGGTGGCAGACGATCCAGAGCTGGGGATAAGCTAATGCAGAAGCTGGAGGTGGGCGGAGCTAGCGGCCGTATGCACAGCAGACTGCATACAGTGAGTGGCCTGAGGGAAGAGGACGGACTGATCGGCAGATGATCTGAAGCCAGGGAACAACAAGATGATGCAGTGGCTGGAGTAAGCCGGAGATGGGCGGAGCTATCGGCCGTATGCACAACATGCTGCAAAGATTGAGCGGCCTGAAGTAAGACGAAGGACTGATCCGCAGGAGCGGCAGACGATCTGGAGCCAGAGGACAAGTTGGTGCAGTGGCTGGAGGTACTAGGAGGTGGACAGAGCTAGCGGTTGCATGCACAGGATCCATCACCTCACATGGGAGGAGAGGTGACTGCATCCACTAAGTGGCCTGAGAGGAGAAACTGATCGTCAGGAGCGGTGAGAAGCGTCTCTAAACTTTTGTTATTCTGGCAGCAGTGCATGGTATAGCAGCAAGGGCTGCAGGTGTTTGCAGGCTGCTCCAACTGTGCAGACTTGTGAGCAAGATAGATTTCCCATGATGCTTCACTATTGTGAGGAGTCTGCTTTTCTAGTTTTAATGAAGCAATCTACTTGCCCTGTTGTGGAAGTGCATTGCTGCAAGGTGGATCTGCTTGGCATTTTCTTTCAGTGAGAGTGTATCTTGGTTATTACCTTTACCATTCAAACTGGATTGCATTTAAGGATTAGTGTATGGTAGTTAGTGTACCTTGTGGGTCAGCAGGGGCTAGTGTACAGTAGTTAGTATAGCTGGGCATTGTAAATAGAGACAACTTAGGGCAAGAAAGCTCCACAAGACACTCCTGCCCCATAGATGCACCCAGGTTTAGTATATATTTTTTTTCCCCTCTGATTTTGTCCTCTAAAATACGGTACACACACACACACACACACACACACACACACACGCACACGCACACGCACGCGCACACACACACACCCCACACACACACACACTCACACTTCCTGGTTGGCGGACATGTTTTTAAGTTTGTAAACATTGCCTAAGTCTGGCGATTAAAAGCCAAGATCGTGGCGGGGAGCGGTGGAAATGACAAATAGGGACACAGGAGATCAGTGACTCGATTGGTATGTTTTGTATTGTAAATCGGACAGTACAGATTCTCTTTAATAAATTGAATGTTCTGAAATAAAATACATATATCTTGTTTTTTTTAATAGGTGCAAATGTAAATGCAGCTAAGCTACACGAAACCGCACTTCACCATGCTGCAAAGGTGAAAAACAAAGATTTGATTGGCATGCTGGTTGACTTTGGAGGAAATGTATATGCAAGAGACAATCGTGGAAAAAAACCTTCTGATTATTCCTGGCCAAACAGCCCCACAGCTAAATGTTTTGAATACTATGAAAGTAAGTCTCTATTTATAGTTTATTTTTGTTGTTGTCCTATTTACAAACCAGAAACAATTTTTAGGTATCGGGATACATCACAATTTGATAGAATCCTAGGCTGTAGACCCAATTCACTTGTATTAAATGGGGCCACTCCAGTCTGTAATGTGGTGGAACAGCCAGCAACAGAACCGAGCTGTGTTCACCGCCCAGCACCACTGCCTGTATAAACAGGTCCTTGATCTTCATGGATGGAGCAGTGAGCTGATTGGAGGGTGCATAGCTTGTACAAGTGAGAAGTACAAAGGAAGATGCAGTTTTTCACACCATAAGACACACCTAAATTTAGAGGACGAAAAAAAGCAAGCGTTCTCTCTGCAACCCCCTAGCTAATAGCAATTCCCACAGCTCCTGCAGATTATAATGGCAGTGGAGCGCCCTCGCCCATGGCGTTCTGTCACAGGGGTTGGCAGTTAAGATGATGATAGGGCACAAGACCGGGAGGAGCACACTGGCCTGAGAGGTGAGGGCGCTCAGCTCCTGTTATACTCTCCAGGGGCTGCAGGGATTGCTATTACCTTGGGGTTGAAGGGGAGACCTGGAGCAGGCCCTAATATGTATACAAGAAAAACAGACTTTTTCCTCCCTCTTTCTTTTGGGAGTGGGCGGAGTACTTCTAAAGGTGTTAAAAATACAGTAATCAGTTTTATGCAGAAATGTCATAGATCTGGTTCACACTTCACTAATTTTTATGTGCCACCTCTACACCTCTCATTGACTGTTCTCTAACTGCCTTCTCTCCACTCTCTGAACACTCTCTCTCTCTCTCCTCTGTAATTGCCAAAGCTAATCTAACCACCTGTTCTTTGGATCCTATTCCCTCCCATTTCATTCCGCAGCTATCCTCATCTCTCTTGCCTGCACTAACAACACTATATAACCTGTCCCTCTCTACTGGCATCTTTCCGTCCGAACTCAAAAAAGCTGTTGTGACACCACTACTTAAAAAACCTTCTCTAGATCCTACCACACTTGCCAACTACCGCCCAGTGTCACTTCTCCCATTTGCATCCAAACTACTTGAACGCCATAGTACATGCAGAATTAAGCCATTATTTATCTGATAACTCCCTACTTGATCAGTTCCAGTCTGGCTTTCGCTCTAACCACTCCACGGAAACAGCACTTACCAAAGTGGCCAATGACCTTCTTACAGACAAATCCAAAGGTCAATTTTCCATACTCATCCTTCTTGACCTGTCATCAGCATTTGTAGGAATAAAAGGCCTTGCTCTCACATGGTTATCTTCCTACCTCTCTGGAAGGTCCTTCACAGTCTCCTACTCAGATCAAATCTCTTCTCCTCATGCTTTGTCTGTCGGGGTTCCCCAAGGCTCTGTCCTTGGTCCTCTCCTCTTTTCCATCTACAGTACATGCATGGTCTTGGTGATTTAATCAACTCATTCGGGTTTCAATACCACCTCTATGCAGACGATACACAACTGTACCTCTCTACCCCAGACCTTAACTCCCTCCTTAAACGTGTTCCTGACTGCTTGTCTGCTATATCCTCCTTCATGTCCTCTCGCTTCCTAAAACTGAACTAATAATTTTTCCACTGACTCTGTCCACCTCCCTGCCTGAAGTAACAATAAATGATAATAACACTCCCATAATTTCAGTTCCCAAAGCTCGGTGCTTGGGGGTGATATTCAACTCATCTCTCTTTTATTCCTCATGTTCACTCCATAACCAGCTCCTGCCATCCCCAACTCAAAAACATATCTCGCATCCGTCCTTTTCTCACTCAAGACACAACTAAAATGTTAATACATGCTCTTATAATTTCTCGTCTGGACTACTGCAACATACTACTCTGTGGACTACCTTCTAACAGACTGGCCCTGCTCCAGTCGGTACTGAACTCAGCTGCTCGTCTCATTCATCTTTCTTCTCGATCTTCCTCTGCCGACCCTCTTTGTCAAGCTCTTTACTGGCTGCAAATTAACCAGAGGATCCAGTTCAAACTCCTAACCCTAACCTACAAAGCTCTCCACAATCTCTCTCCCCGGTACATATCCTCACTAATTTCCAGATACAAACCCAATCGCAATCTCAGATCGGCACATGATCTTCTCTTGTCCTCCTCTAGAATCAAATCCTCACATTCACGTTTACAAGACTTCGCACGCCCTTCACCCCTCCTCTGGAATGCCCTTCCACAACACATCCATCACTCGCCAACCTTTGTTGCCTTTAAACGCTCTCTAAAAACACACTTGTTCAGACAAGCATATGCGTTACCTTAGGCCACTTCCCTTTGTCCTAAGACCAAATTGCACTCCTACTAGGTATCCTAATACACAAAGCCTCTATATATTTGCTGCATCAGTGGCTGGATGGTGTACTGGTTAAGGGCTCTGCCTCTGACATGGGAGACCTGGGTTCGAATCTCGGCTCTGCCTGTTCAGTAAGCCAGTAATTCAGTAAGGAGTTCATTGGGCAAGACTCCCTAACACTGCTACTGCCTACTGAGTGCGCTCTAGTGGCTGCCTCGCAAGCGCTTTGAGTCCGACAGGAGAAAGGCGCTATACAAATACTGCCATTATTATTATTATACTACCCCTCCTCCTGTCCCCCCCCCCCCCCCCCCCCATTCCCTTTAGATTGTAAGCTCGCAAGGGCAGGGCTCTCTCCCCCTTTTGTGTCTTGGTAACCATTATACATTTTATTCATCATGTTAATTTTATCACTGTCATTACCAATTCTATAATTTTGGTTTTGTATTTTGTCACTAATTATGTATCTTGTATTTTGGTGTACACCATTGTCTGTATTATTATGTACCCCATGTTTGTTTCTTACTTTGTACAGCGCCACGGAATATGTTGGCACTTTATAAATCAATAATAATAATAATAATGTGCCAGCAATTTGAAAAGCTCTTGCTAATGTAATGCTATGCTTTTTGAAAAATCACATCCCTCAAGTAAGAACACACACATGGCATTACAATTGCAAGAGCTTTTCAAATCACTGGCGCTTAGAAAAACACTTGCAGTGTGAACCAGGCAGTATCAGTAATGTCTGCTCAGCCTGCTATCGCTTTATGGTGTCCACTTTTGGTTTTATAACAATGGATTGGGTGCCTTACATTTTTGTTTTGTGGTCTAAATAAATAACCATGCATGCCTGCAATGATAAATACTTCCAAATGGCAATCATGTTTATGAAATGTTCAATGCAACATATATTCAATATATAAAGCTCTGTCTTTAATGTCTTTCCATTTTCAGAGATGCCTAGAAGTTTATCTCATCTCTGCAGACTCAAGCTCAGAGAAGCACTTGGTCATGGAGCAGTAGAAAAAATTGATAAATTAAATATACCCCATAGACTTATGGAATATCTTGCTTACAATTAATCTGGTAAATACAACAAGTTGTACTTGCTGAGCAGTAAGGAGAAGAATATCCCTCTTTGCTTGAGAGGAGTTTGTGCAAATGGACGAGAGATGAACAACCACCCCCTTCACGAAGACCTCATTTTCACTCTCACTATGGATTCCTCGTATAGAACAGATGCACTGTGATGTGTAAATGCATGGCATAAGCACTGGCTGAAACATTTGTTGTTTTGTTGGTGCATACACTTTGAATGTCTTAAATTATTCTTACTGACAATGTTATTTTTGTAAAATGTATAAATGTGTGATATGTATCCTAGCTATAGAAGTAATTACAGTTAGAACAAGGAATTTATTAGTACATTATATGTTTATTTATGATAAGTCAAATGATGGCTTACAAACTAAAAGTGGCCATACATGATGCAACCATATTGTTTGATTTTCATGGTGATTTGATAAATTGATCTATTGAATAGAAAAATTCATTTTTCAGATCAAGGAAGCAGACTGAGCTATGGTGGAAAATTATGACCTATTTAAATGAAAATTGAATGGTCAATTAAAGAGACTCTGAAGCCTCTTTAAAAATCAGTTTTCAGCTCTTATTTATGTTAATCTCCTTGCCGTTCTAAAAAATCCGCCAAGGAGGCAGCGCCACACTTTTTTTTTTAAATCATGTAGCGAGCCCAGGGCTCGCTACATGATAGCCGCTGAGCGGCGGCATCCTCCCACCCACTCCGATCGCCTTCGGCGATCAAAGTATGCAGGAAATCCAGTTGAGAACGGGATTTCCTGCAGGGCTTCCCCGGTCGCCATGGCGACCGGGCGGGATGACGTCACTGACGTCATGAACGTCAGAGGGAATCCCGATCCGCCCCTTAGCGCTGCCTGGCACTGATTGGCCAGGCTGCGCAGGGGTCTGGGGCGGGGGGAGGCGGCGAGCGGCGGCGATCGCGTACTACACGCAGCTAGCAAAGTGCTAGCTGCGTGTAGGAAAAAAAATTATGCAAATCGGCCCAGCGGGGCCTGAGAAATCCTCCTGCGCAGGTTACCCCGAACTGTGTTCGGGATAACCGGCAAGGAGGTTAAGGATCTATGCCCGACCTAAAACTCCACTATCCCACGGCTGAACGAGGGTTTTATCACCCTTAAATCCTAGGGCAAAAATCCACAACTTTCTTGGTCGTGGATTTTGCTGCCCAGGGAGGCAGAGCTTACCACTGTAGCTCTGCCTCCATTCGTGTCAATCCAATGCAGATCTCTGCCTCTCCCCCGCCCCTCTCAGTGAAAGAAGACTGAGAGGGGCAGGCGGAGGCGGTGATCAGCGGGGATTGCTGTGAGGAGAGGCAGAGCTACCGCAGAAAGCTCTGCTTCCTCCAGGAAATGCTCCCCCGGTTTTGCCCTGGGGATTTGAGGGTGATAAAACCCTCGTTCAGCCGCAGGATAGCGGCGTTTTAGGTCGGGCATAGATCCTTAACATAAATGAGAGCTGAAAACTGAGTTTTAAAGAGGCTTCAGAGTCTCTTTAAATTCAATCAATTATTATTCATTCAATTTTTTTTTTTTAATTCTAATGTACTTCAATAATTAATGTAATTACGAATGGTGAAATAATATATAAAATAAATTCTAAAATATTTTCATTAAAATCTTTACTAATATCTGAAATTTTATTAACAAGTTCATGATTGGAGAATAGTATATCTACGACCTTTGAGCCTCAGGAATGTAGATATAAATCCTTAGTATTTAAGGGGTATAGAAGACATGCTAGGATGTACCTGTGCTCACGTTCCCTGGGGATCAGTTAAGGACTATCAGTGAATCTGTACCTGACATCCAATCCTCCATTTTCCCCAAATGCAGAGGGGAGGCAATGCTGGGGTAAGTAGTACCTTGTAACTAGAAATCACCGGGCCCCCCTGCAAAAATTTGGATGGGCCCCCCTTTAGGGCTGTTTTGGGGGGGCAGGAGGGGTCGCAGCATGAGGGGAGAGCGTGGCCACCCACATTGGCAGGGAGGGGGGGCAGTCCTAATCCCCCCCCCCGCTCACCTTGGGCTTTCCCCTTAGTGCTCCCCTCCAGCATCAATCAGTGGTGGCGGGCAGGAACACATAACTCCATCCACCGTGGAGGTCCGATCTCTAAGTGCCTCACGCTACTTCCTGTTTAAGCAGTAAGTAGCGTCAGACACTTAGAGAGCGGAACCTCCGGCACGTGGGAATGCATGAAGGTATGTGTTCCTGCCCGCCGCCTGCTGCCACTGATTGATGCTGAGGGGAGAGCGCGAGGCGAGGGAGGGGGGAGACTGTCCACTCTACCCGCTGATGTGTGACCATGCTCTCCCATCATGCTGCGACCCCTCCTGCCCCCCAAAATGCCCTGCCCCCCCCCCCCCCAGTGGGAGCAGGAGCTTCAGCCCCTATTGTTACACCACTGCTCAGCTCTACCCCAATTCAACATCAGTCACAGCTGTCCTGTGTCCCATACTGCAGCTTCCCTTTTCCAGCCGCATGTACTGGGTGTGGCCTGATTACATAATCAAACCAGGATCCCATCAACATCAGTCACAGCTGTCCTGTGTCCCATACTGCAGCTTCCCTTTTCCAGCCGCATATACTGGGTGTGGCCTGATTACATAATCAAACCAGGATCCCATGTACACAGGAGGCTTTCTGGGGTACAGGCATGGGAGCTCTACAGCTGCCGCTGTAACAGGAGGTGAGATACAACTTGCCCTGCAAACTTCTAACTACTGATCTCCGCATAGGGGAGGAGGGGGAGCCACTAGACCACCAAGGAAAACTATATAAATAGATGAGGGGACCACTATAACACCTTGAGAAACTATACTCGTAAAGGGGAGGAGAATCACTAGACCACAAGAGAAATGTATGTAAGGGGAAGGGGGACCACTGTACCACAAAGGAACGTGTGCAATGCGGGGCAGAGCTACAGAGCTCAAGTTGTAGAGAGCTACCAGTCAGAACTCGGCTGTTAAATAAAACAAGGATTGTGACAGATTGCTTTATTTTTTGCTTCATGTTGGCTGTTTTGATAAATCTACTTCAGTCTGTTTTGCTTATGATCAAAATGACCTAATAGCTTACAATATCAGCAAGACTTGAACACGTTATAGTAGGTCATATTTAAAACCCATTCTAGGCACTGCTCCATTTCTGCTCTGTGAATGCCAGTCAGCATAGCACATTCTGTCCTTATAAGTGTCATGGCTCACGCTCTAAACATACAGCATACTGGTAAGTGGCCACTCTGTAAACATGGAAGGTTATTTACTTATAAAAATAAAACTGGTACAATTTACAGAAAAAATGTTATAAATATTCAGTCCAAAGTAGTAGGACAAGAAGAACAAGAGGAATGTGATGTCTGTTTCAGAACGTTTAATCATTTTTCTTTTTGAACTTTGACACTTGTAATACTCTACTACATACTTTAATTTTGAATTCCTGATTTTGGATACTTGTACAATCATGTATTAAACCAAATTTATAATGGTGTCCTATACTGTGTGCAGTATGGGATGTTCAATAATGTATCTACCTGAATATGAAGGAAAACAGTTAAGCATGTTAAAAAGAATCTGATCATGTTGTGACACATCTCGAAGTTACCAATGCGGAGTTGCAGCTCAGTCTAACATTTATGAGATAGGATAGCAGAAAAATCCTCATGCGAATGAAACTATTACAAGTGGGATGCGAAAGTTTGGGCAACCTTGTTAATTGTCATGATTTTCCTGTATAAATCGTTGGTTGTTATGATAAAAAATGTCAGTTAAATATATTATATAGGAGACACACACAGTGATATTTGAGAAGTGAAATGAAGTTTATTGGATTTACAGAGAGTGTGCAATATTTGTTTAAATAAAATTAGGCAGGTCCATAAATTTCAGCACTGTCATTTTATTGATTCCAAAACCTTTAGAACTAATTATTGGAACTCAAATTGGTTTGGTAAGCTCAGTGACCCCTGACCTACATACACAGGTGAATCAAATCATGAGTAAGAGTATTTAAGGGGGTCAATTGTAAGTTTCACTCCTCTTTTAATTTACTCTGAAGAGTAGCAACATGGGGATCTAAAAACAACCCTCAAATGACCTGAAGACAAAGATTGTCCACATCATGGTTTAGGGGAAGGATACAGAAAGCTGTCTCAGAGTTTTCAGCTTTCTGTTTCCAAAGTTAGGAACATATTGAGGAAATGGAAGACCACAGGCTCAGTTCAAGTTAAGGCTTGAAGTGGCAGACCAAGAAAAATCTTGGATAAAAAGAAGCGACGAATGGTGAGAACAGTCAGTCAATCCACAGACCACCACCAAAGACCTACAACATCATCTTGCTGCAGATGGAGTCACTGTGCCTCATTCAACCATTCAACACACTTTACATTAGGAGATGCTGTATGCGAGAGTGATGCAGACAAAGCCTTTTCTCCGCCCACAGCACAAACAGAGCCACTTGAGGTATGCTTAACCACTTCACCACTGAGGGGTTTTACCCCTTGAACACCAGAGCAATTTTCACCTTTCAGCGCTCCTTCCATTCATTCGTCTATAACTTTATTACTTATCGCAATGAAATGAACTATATCTTGTTTTTTTCACAACCAATTAGGCTTTCTTTAGGTGGGACATTATGCCAAGAATTATTTTATTCTAAATGTGTTTTAATGGGAAAATGTGGGAAAAATTATTTTTCAGTTTTCGTCCATTATAGTTTTTAAATAATGCATGCTACTGTAATTAAAACCCATGAAATGTATTTGCTCATTTGTCCCGGTTATGCCCCTATCACAATGTTTGGCGCCAATATTTTATTTGGAAATAAAGGTGCATTATTTTCATTTTTTGTTCCATCCCTAATTACAAGCCCGTAGTTTATAAAGTAACAGTGTTATACCCTCTTGACATAAATATTTAAAAAGTTCAGTCCCTAAGGTATTCCCTATAGTCCCTAACTATTTATGTTTTTTTTTTTTTTATTGTATTTTTTTTTTTAATTACAAAAATAAATAAATTGGGGGGTGTGGGAGGTAATGAGTTAATTTATTGTGTAAAACTAATGTATTTGTATATGTAAAATGCTTTAGGGTGTCGTTTTATTATTTGGCCACAGTGAGTTTGTTTTCATGCGACGCTTACAGGAAGCACTATGAGGCTGGGAAAATTACAATGATCGCGATCGTGCTGTTTCTCATAGAAGCAGCAGATCATTGCGGGGGCTTAGATCACCGAACGGGAATGGATTTTCCTGTTCATTGATCTCCGGGTGAGCGGGCGGTGGTGTGCACGAGTGGCGGGAGCGCGGACAGCGGCGGTAGCGTGGGAGGTACGGATTTCTCCGTCCCTTGGTTTTTTTAAGGGGGGAAAAAGGGATGGAGAAATCCGTACCGCGGGGGGGGGGGGGGGGGGTAAAGTGGTTAAGCACATTTGGACAAGCCAGCTTCATTTTAGAATAAGGTGCTGTGGACTGATGAAATTAAAATTGAGTTATTTGGGCATAACAAGGGGCGTAATGCATGGAGGAAAAACGCAACATTCCAAGAAAAACATCTGCTACCTACAGTAAAATATGATGGCGGTTCCATCATGCTGTGGGGCTGTATGGCAAATGCATCCACTAAGGCATTCATGCAGAGGAACAAGTACAACTTTCTGGAATGGCCATCTCAGTCCCCAGACCTGAATTTAATTGAAAATCTGTGGTGCGAGTTAAAGAGAGCTGTCCATGCTTGGAAGCCATCAAACCTGAATGAACTAGAGATGTTTTGTAAAGAGGAATGGTCCAAAATACCTTTAACCAAAATCCAGACCCTCATTGGAACCTACAGGAAGCGTTTAGAAAAGAGGAGAGACTGAGAGCTCAATATAGTGTAGTAATTACTGTGATAGTTGGATAAATGAAAAGTGTACAATAGATATACTCACAAACCAGGGTTACCTCCAGGCTTTTTTTCCTGTAGACAGGAAAAAAGGGAAGAATCCCCCTCCACCAAGGGTGGATAATTATGCAGTATAGAAAATACAGGCGCCAAAAGGGTAAAATCATAATAGTAAAAAGTTTAAAAATGCTTGGGAGGCAGTGGTGAGCTTACCTCCTATAAGCAAACACTGGATACTGTCTATTTCAAGCAAACAGATTTTTATTGGTACACTCCAAAGGGGCTGCAACGCATTTCGCAGGCGTAAACTCGCTTCCTCAGGCAATAAAAATAGGCGTACACGACAGTATGCAGTTCAGGAAACACTTGGCACCTCTCAAGGAAGCATTTAGAGGCTGTAATTTCTGCAAAAGGCGGATTTACTAAACATTTATTTCATCTCTTTTTTGTGGTGCCCAAATATATGCATTTGTCTAATTGTGTTTAAAGAATTATTGCACACTTTCTGTAAATCCAATAAACTTAATTTAACTTCTCAAATATCACTGAGTGTGTCTCCTATATGATATATTTAACTGACATTTTTTATTGTAACAACCAACAATGTATATAGGAAAATCATGACAATTAACAAGGTTGCCCAAACTTTCGCATCCCACTGTAGCTGAAGCAATTGGCATCTTGGCAGGTAATTCATCATGTAAATTTGGTCAAAGATCAGTGCAGGATGAGTTCCAAGAATGCTGATGCCAGGTCAGAAGGCTTCACGGCTCCCGAAGATCCATGCCACACAGTAGCATGGAGCCACTGGTGCACAGGCTTACTGGGCAGGTGCAGCCGTACTTGTGCAGGCGCAGTGTGACCAGACTCGTACATGAGGAGGTACACAGCCCAGATCTTCAATCAGACAACCTATAGTTTGATTTCTTCTGGGGGAGGGGGGTACATGAGCAGCAACAGAGTTAAACGTAGGTGGATCAGTTGATTTCGGCGCGCGGCTCTGAGAGACGAGCGCTGAAACTGGGCGCCCCATAGCAGCAATGTTATGCTGCGCAGGGCGCGTAGCAGTAATTCGGGACACTGGCGGCTGCCAGACCCCGAATTACATCTCCCTCCGAGTTGCGACAATTCAGAGGGGGAATAGTATTTAACACCTCAGAGTTTAGCGGCAGCAGTGAGAGCCGTCATTCGGCTCTAGAGATGTGGCGAACGGTTCCCGAACCGTTCGCCGGCGAACATCTCTGGATACATGGGGCTTTTACTACTTCCGGGTCGCTTTGACCTGGAGTAGTACGCCTGCGCTGCCCGGCGAAGCGCGTCCTAGATCGCGCTCCTGTTCCGGGGCACTTTCTGTGCATGTGCATGACGTCATGAACGACGTCACGCTCATGCGCAGAGAGTGCCCGGCAACAGGAGCGCGATCTAGGACGCGCTTCGCCGGGCAGCGCAGGCGTACTACTCCGGGTCAGAGCGACCCGGAAGTAGTAAAAGCCCCAGAGATGTTCGCCAAGCGAACAGTTCGCAACATCTCTATTCGGCTCTCACCATGCCGAACTGAGCGGCGCCGAATTAATATGCACCCAAACGTAGGCGGCGAAGCCTCTACAGGATCCTAAGGCCCCGTTTACACTTAATCAGTTAGAACGCATTTTTTTTTCTTCTCCATAGCAGTGCATTGTGAAAAAGATTTCAGTTAAAATGCGTTAAAGCGGACCCAAACCAAACATTTTTTTAATTCAAAATATTCAGTTGCACCACTCTGACACATACAAAGATAAATAAACACTCCTTCAAGCCAATGAGCATTTCAGTGCCTACTTTTCACCCTTCTCTTTTTATAACTAGGGTTAGGGCTGGTTCAGACGGACTTCTGCGTGGCGTCGAGTTTGGGGGGCGTTGCGGCGGCTGCGCAGTCAGGCTTTCAGTAGCCTTTGCGTCGCGTTCCGATGAGGTCACGTTTTTTTCTTCCCCTAGGGGGACATTAGCCGTCGCGGTTGGCCGCCCCCTGGAAGCTACATGTCCCCTGGGCAGCTCGAACGCTAGTGAAAATCGGGACCCGAACGCCGCGATCATGTAAACGCGCGCAAAAGCTCAGTGTAAACGCTCCCATTCATTTGAATGGGAGAGTTTACCGCGACGTTCCGAACGCTTGCGGTAAACGCTCCGCAAGCGTCCGTCTGAACCAGCCCTTATACAGGTGGCAGCCATTAGCAATTCCTCCATTGCCGGACACCACCTACTCCAGCACTTTGCCGGATTCTGTCCCGGCAATATGAAATGAAGGGAGGGGTTCCTCCAATAAATGTAAAATTTGGGTCCACTTTAAGTGTGAAAGGTGCCATAGGAAAACCTGGGCATTACTTTGAAAATCAGTTGTCCTTTCAGTTATAACTGAGAGCAACTGATTTAACCTCCTTGGCGGTATGGACGAGTATACACGTCCATTACTGCCGGAGGTCGCCGCTCAGGCCCTGCTGGGCCGATTCTTACCAAATAAAAAGCAGCACACGCAGCCGGCACTTTGCCAGCCGCGTGTGCTGCCTGATCGCCGCCGCTCTGCGGCGATCCGCCGCGAGCAGCGGCGAAAGAGGGTCCCCCCAGCCTCCCGAGCCCTGCGCAGCCGGAACAAATAGTTCCGGCCAGCGCTAAGGGCTGGATCGGAGGCGGCTGACGTCAGGACGTCGGCTGATGTCCATGACGTCACTCCGCTCGTCGCTATTGCGATGAGGTAAGCAAAACAAGGGAGGCTGCTCATTGCGGCCTCCCTTGTTAATTCTGATCGCCGGAGGCGATCGGAATTATGCTTCAGGAGCGCCCTCTAGTGGGCTTTCATGCAGCCAACTTTTAGTTGGCTGCATGAAATAGTTTTTTTTATATAAAAAAAAAAAAACCCTCCCGCAGCCTCCCTGGCGATTTTAATAGAACGCCAGGGAGGTTTTTAAAGGATACCACAGCCCACAGGCTGTGGTAAAATAAATGCAGCATGTGTAGGGGAAAAAAAAGGACATACTCACCGCTCCCCTCGCTCCCAGCCGTCGGGTCCCGCTCGTCTGCTACAGCTCCCGGTGCCGGCCGACTCATCTGACCCCTGACCCGGACATACTGCACTGCGCATGCGCAGTATGTCCAATCATCTTCCCTTCTGCCGTCGCATGATGACGGCAGAAGATCGGACACTCCCCCGCCTCCTCCCTGCCCAGCGCGTGCGCTCCACTAATAAAGCTAGCGTGACATGCTAGCTGGAGTCACGCTGGGAGCGGCGATTTGGAGAGAGAGTGGAGGGGGAGTGAGTTGGGATGGACGGGAAGCGGGCACATTTTATTGCGAAGTCAACTACGCGTGCGGTAACTGCATCTGTGAGGATCATTGCTCATGCGCAGAAATATTATTGCCCTTTTATACGCATACAATTCCGCATTGGAAGGTGGAATGTACGCTTATATATGCACATAGGTAGCAGATTATTGCGGAAATTTTTCCGCATAAGGGCATAAGCGGTCGCATCAACTACGCTTTGCACTATGCGAAGCTTGCGTATTTTAACGCGTAGTCTACGGAATGCAAACGTAGCGAAGTTTGATTTCATAGCCGTAGTTTGCAAAGCGTATTTGCGTAAAAATACGCGTAGTTCTAGCGTAGCGAAGTTGGCTGACTACGACCATCCCTGGTCCTCATGTGCCTCTAGTTCTTTCCTTGCTGTGTGTGTCCTATCTGGGTTTATTGAAGCCTGTATCGCTTGCATTTGCATATGAGAGCGTAACCCATAGAGCAGCAAATACAGGCAACACAGGCTTTAATAAAGCTGGAGAGGGCACATGCAGCAGGGATTGAGCAAGAGGCGCATGGGGACCAGCCAAAATCTGCATGTAAACTTGTGCTCATGGCAGGTACCAGGGATCCTTTGCACGCCACCCTGTATAAAGTCCTCTTGAAGCATAGGCAAGAACCTCTCCCCCCCACAAAGCTCACTTGGCCCCACTCCTCCATTCACCACTAAGGCACTTTTAGGGCAGGGAAGCCCCAGGCCTAGGAAACACCCTCCCCTCAGGCAGACTTTGGTCTGCACAATAATAATTCCATACAACCCTCCCCCCATAAAGCATGCCTTTTTAAAGGAAGACTAAAACTTTCTAACTACAAGTATTTATACTTACCTGGGACTTCCTCCAGTCCTCTGTAGGCTATGGGCCCCTTGTAGCACCATCCTGTTCCTTCACTGTCCATCCTGGTAGCTTGGGAATATTGTGCATGCAGAGCTATGGGCGCACACCTCTTGGCTACGCATGCACAGTGGAGAGCGACTACGCCTAATGGCGGCTTTAACCATGCCAGACAGGGGAGAAACAGACAAGCTTGGAAGGACGGTAAGGAAGTCACAGGTAAGTATAAATGATTGTTCCTAGTTACACTATAAACCCACACCACCAGTACACAGCCAAAAAACCCACCCCCAATACACAGCCACAGAACCCACCCTCTTCCCCAATAAACCTACACCATCAATAAACCCCCACCTCCAATGCACAGCCACAGAACTCCCCCCCCCCCCCAATAAACCCACACCACCAATGCACAGCCACAGTACCCCCCCTCCAATAACCCCACACCACCAATGCACAGCCACAGAACTCCCTTCCCCCCTCCATAAACCCACACCACCAATGCACAGCCACAGACCCACCACCTCCATTAACCCACACCACCAATGCACTGTCACATATCTTTCCCCTCTCCATAAACCCACACCACCAATGCACAGCCACATAACTCCCCCCCCTCCATTAACCCACACCACCGATGCACAGTCACATATCTCCCCCCTCTCCATAAACCCACACCACCAATGCACAGCCACATAACTCCCCCCCTCCATTAACCCACACCACCGATGCACAGTCACATATCTCCCCCCTCTCCATTAACCCACACCACCAATGCACAGCCACATAACTCCCCCCCTCCATAAACCCACACCACCGATGTACAGCCACATAACTCCCATAACTCCCCCCCCCCTCCATACACCCACACCACCAATACACAGCCACAGAACTCCCCCCCCCCAATAAACCCACACCGCCAATGTACAGCCACATAACTCCCCCCCCCCCCCCCATAAACCCACACCACCAATGCACAGCCCCCCCCCCAATAATCCCCAAACTTTACACAAGCAGCAACAGATCTTCCTCCCCTTCCCCCAAACTCCAAAACACAGCCACAGCCCCCTCCCCCTCAATACACCCATTACTCACACGCAGATAGCAAAAGGAAAGAAAAGAGGAAAAAACTTTACCACATGCTACCCGCCGAAGTTGTGAGCCAAGCCCAGGAAGACGTCAGCTGCAGCGTCTATGCAGACAGGCAGTTCGCTCTCTCCATGCCTGGTCTGCCTTCCAGCCACTGAGCCACCGTACTGTGAGTACTTCTCCGGCTCCTCCCGCGGTCACAATTCAGGCGTTTTAGGGGACCCCTATCTGCACACTGCAGTGCGGGGATGCCGCTGCGAGTGTACACTCGCGTGTGGGGGCGGGAGAGATGGAGGGGTTTGTGGTGTAACACGCTATACAGCAGCGTGCAATAGCAAGCCATGTGGGTTTCTATGGCAGCCGCCGAGGACACTGGCTGCGCCGCTGCCAAGTACAGGGGATCCCAGGAGAACCAACCGCATGACATTGCACTCCCCGCTTTGGACATACAGGGGGACATTCGAGGACCCGCCCCTGCCTCATAAGGTCCGCCTCTAGGCACGTGCCTACTGTGCCTTATGGTAAATCCGGCCCTGCCCCGGAACAAAAATCGGCATTAGAGGACCTTTTTTGCAGCTGGTATAGTCAGGATGTGAAGTCCCAATCGGTCGGAGCTCCACATTCTGGCTATCCCAGCCTGCATGGGGGACAAGGGGTTAAAAAGTTTCAGGAGGGGGTACCCCACATAATTAAAAAAAAAAAAATTCCCACACTCTAAACATAAAAAAAAAATTGGGAAAATAGGACAAAATGCCCGGGATCTTCATACAGCCATATTGCGGCTGTATAGCGATCCCTGGCCAAAGCGCTGCGGCTGCTATAGACCCCCTGGAAACCCCATCAGGAAATGTATTGCGCTTTCGTTTGATGCATGTAAAATTACACTACCGTTAAGTTTGCTACTAAAAGTGACATTTACCGCATTTAAAAGTATACTTTTTTTCCTTTGAAACTTTAAAATCGATTTTCTCAAAAACTATAAGGTCTTTTTGTGTTATAATGTTTTATTGAGCAAAATATCATAACAGGATATAAACATACATGTACAATTTGTTTCATAGAGGTAGTCTGAGACAATGTCATTATTACTCATGCATATAGATGGTTGATACATAGTGTTTTCCGTCTGTACATACAAGTAAGCTCAGGGCAATGCCCTATACTCATAAGACAACAGAGAGTATAGATAAAGGCAGTCTCATTACTTTAAAAGTAAACATCAATTCACATAACAGGAGATAAAGAAGGATTAAAAAGGGGGGGGGGGAGAGAAGGGGAAACAAACATCCATCCGTGGATGGGTGGGGAGAGGGGAAGAGACAAATATGGGGAGGGAGGGGTGGGAGGGGAAGCCTGGTTGACCAGAGTTGCATCATGAGGTGACCATATTGTATGAGGATTACAGGAGGTTGCATAAAGCCCAGGTGTAGATCAAAAGGTAAAGGGAATGGCATTCACTCAGGGTTTGAGTGATTTCAAACTAGAAGGTTACATGCGTAGTATGGTGGCTGTTAATTACCTGAAATTAAGGCCCTAGCCCCATCTGATTCTCTATAATCATACCAGACAGCCCATTTTTTAACGAAAGCTTCATTACGTTCATATGCGCTGTAGAATAGATCTTCAAGTCTGCAGATTTCATTAAGTTCTGTGAACACTTGAAGAGGGGTAGGAGTTAGGGGACTTCTCTAGTTGCGGGCAATTAATAGCTTAGCAATAATCATGAGAATGCTAGTCAGGTTTTTCTTTAATTGCGCAGTCCCACTAGGGAGTAGATTGAGTAGAGCTACTTCTGGGGTGAAGGGGAGTTTTTCCATATACATGGCGTCATTGATGGAAAAGATGATTTTCCAAAATGGTTGTATTTTGGGGCAATGCCACCATATGTGCATGTAAGATCCTACTTCGTTTTGACATCTCCAACATGTGTCAACATTCCCAGGGTCAAACTTTGCCATCTGGGTGGGACATCTGAACCATCTGGCAAAAAGCCTATAGTTACGTTCTTGGAAGGCAGCTGATATAGAGGACCTGTGTAACGAAGAGAAGACATCCTCCCATTGTTCACTTTCCAGGGCATGTCCCAAATCTGAGTCCCATTTGTCGGTTAGGTGAAGCAAATGTGGTGTGCTAGGTGGACATATTAATTCGGAATATAGAGTAGAGATCTTATGATCCGTGGAGACAGAAGAGGAGCAAAGGGTTTCAAACGGGGTAAGTTTCCTATGGATATTGGAATGTGGAGTTAAAGAGTTAAAGAATTGCCTGATCTGTCTCCACAGGAACCAGTTAATCTGAGGTTTGTCCTCTCGGTTACCCAGATCCTCCCATTCTTTAATCTTATTATTACCAGTGATATGCCTGATCTGCGGCCAGAATTCCCGATCCCATCCCAGAATGGATTTAGCTCTCAGACCGACGGCTAGGTTTGGATTGTCTAGAAGTAAGAGGGCCAGGTATCGTGGATAGTCTGTGTTTTTTAATGGCTACATCCCAACCTTTTAGGATCACCTGGGGGCCCAATGCTAGCAGTTCCTTTTTGGGTCTAGTAGAAGGAGTTAGCCAAAGTAAAGATCTAGGGTCAGTGGCCGAGAATAGCGAGTCTAATATTACCCATTGTTTGGAATTTCTACTTTGGAACCAGTCTATAGCTCGTGTTAGTAGGACCGCCAGGTAATAAGTTTGGATGTCAGGCAGACCCATTCCCCCTCCTACCTTAGGTCTACTTAGTAGTTTACTATTAATTCTATGCGATTTTCCATTCCAGATGAATTGTAGAAAGGAGGTGTGTATTGTTTTGAGGAAAGAGCTGGGTAGCCAAATCGGGAGGGCCTGCATTACATACAGTAGTTTGGGTAAGATATCCATTTTGATGACGCATATTCTACTGGACCAAGAGAGGTAGAGAGATTTCCATCTAGCCAGGTCACCTTTAATCTTTGCTATTAGCGGGGGGAAATTAAGTTGGAATAGTTCTGAGAGGTTGTTGGAAATATAAACCCCTAAATACTTAATCCTATGTTTCTGCCATCTAAATGGAAAGGAAACTGATAAGTCCTGTACCAGATCATCTTGTAGTGATACGTTAAGAACCTCTGTCTTAGATAGGTTAATTTTAAAATTACTGTAGTCCCCAAATTCTGACATTTCTTTGAGGATATTTGGGAATGCAATACGTGGATTAGATACGAAAAGTAACAGATCATCGGCAAAGAGGGCCAATTTGGTATGGGAAGATCCAAAGCTAAAACCTCTTATAGATGAGTTGTCACGTAGGGCAACAGCAAGGTGTTCCATGCAGATGACATATAACAGGGGGGACAGGGGACATCCCTGTCTCGTACCATTACGGATGGGGAAGGCATCCGACAGGGTTCCATTTACTCTAACCCGGGCTGTAGGGTCATGATAGAGAGCCATTACTTTGGATCTAAACTTAGGACCGAGGCCTATTTGCTGTAAGGAACCCTCCAAAAACCTCCAATGGACCCTGTCGAATGCCTTCTCCGCATCCACCGACACCACACACAAGGGCTGCTTGGTTTGTTGCGTTTTGTGAATGATAGATATTGTTTTTAAAGTGTTATCTCTTGCTTCCCTTTTAATCACAAAGCCAGCTTGGTCATTGTGGATGAGGTCTGGTAATATAGGTTTTAGTCTTTCAGCAAGCATTTTGGAGTACAATTTAAGGTCTAGGTTGATAAGACTGATTGGCCTGTAATTAGCGCATAGTGATTTGTCTTTGTCAGGTTTTGGGATTACTGTTATGTGTGCCATCAGTGTTTGGGTGGGGAATAGATTCTCTTGGTCTATGGAATTGAAGGCTGGGAGAATAATTGGGGCTAAGAGAGAGCCGAATTTTTTGTAAAAGGCTCCAGTAAAGCCATCTGGCCCTGGGCTCTTACCGGACTTAGTAGCTTTAATACTAGATAGAAGTTCTTGTAAAGAGAAGTCTGCATCTAGTTCCTCAGTAAGGGCCTGTGACACACAGGGCAGTTTGGTTCTGTTTAGGTATGCTATGATCTTATCTTTGAGAGCTTGTGGGGGCATATCATCAAATTTCCCTTTTAGATTATATAGGGCTTGGTAGTATAACCTGAAAGAGTCTGCTATTTCTGAAGTTTTGAATAGTTTGGTTCCGTCTGGTTTAGTGAGTGAGAATATAGAAGATGTGGGAGTTCTGGGATGTAGATATCTTGTGAGTAGGCGACCACATTTGCCCCCTTTCTCATAGATGATACCTTTGAGTCGGGTTCTACATGCTAGAGTTTTTTGGTCAAGGATAGAGAGCAGGTCATGTCTAGTGTTTGAGAGCTCTAACTCAGTCTGTGCGTTGGCTGTTTGTTTAAGTGTATTTTCTAGGGTAGTGATCTTATCTAATAATGTGGAGACTTGGGCCCCTCTTTCTTTTTTGAGTCTGGACCCATGGGAGATTAAAATACCTCTGAGAATGCACTTGAGGGCCTTCCATTTGTAGCTAGGAGCTGTCTCATCTTGAGCGTGGTCTGGGGTGAAGTTCGTTAGGCCCCGATGCTCATTGGCTATCCATCTTTTGCTTTACCTGATATACTATGGTTGAGACCTCCTTCATAATTACATCTATTGCTGCTAATGTCTAGTTAGCTGCCGGCGTATGAGTGGTGTGGTGGTGTGGTCGCGGTGTGTTGTGGCGGGGTGGCCATCCCATGTGTATTTTATATGTTTTATTATAATTTTTCTACTATTTTCATTACTAATAAAATTAGATATATTTTGAGATTTTGAGCTTTATGTTGTATATTGGTTAGATAGTACATGCTCCACCACATACTTACACGGCCCCTTTTGTGATTATTTTGAAGTTCTCTATTGCCTTCTTGAGGTCATGAACACAATTTGGATCTTTTAAGAGGTTGTCATTTAGTCTCCACGAAGTTTGCAAACGAGGCAAGGTGTCTAGAGTGAAGGAGCAGTGAACGGGTGCGTGATCCGACCATAATCTTTGGCCAATCTTTAGGGAGGGGTTATATTCTAATTGGCGTTGGGAAAGATATATGTAATCGATCCTACTATGGGATTTGTGCACATGTGAATAGAATGTATAGTTTCTATCATTGGGGTGTGTGATCCGCCAGGCGTCTATTAAGGACGCTGAGCGTAATTTGTCTCGTGCTTGAGCTAAGCGTGAAGATGTCATAAAGGTTTTGCCTGAGGAGGAGTCTTTGGAAGGGACCATACAAAAATTAAAATCTCCACATAAGATGATGGGGCCTTTTGCAAAGTTGAGCAGTTTAGAGAGATATCTGGAGAGAGATTGAGATTGATTTTGGTTAGGAAGGTAGATATTGGCAATGGTATAGATAATACAACCTATCTGTATATTAAGGAATATATATCTGCCCTGTGTGTCATTTAGCTCATCGATAAGAGTTGCATTTAGACTCTTATGTAAACCTATAGAAACCCCTTTAGACTTACTCTCTGGAGTGGTACTGTGGAACCATTTATTGAACCACCTAGATTTGATATATGGGATTGCGTCTGATCGGAAATAGGTTTCTTGGAGTGCTAAGACAGAGGTTCTCTGTTTATGAAAATGGTACAGAACTTGGGATCTCTTTTGTGGAGTGTTAAAGCCATTAACGTTATAAGAAACTACAGAACACTCAGCCATCTTTAAATGTGGATATTTGTATGGGCTTGCGTCTAGATAGGTAACATGGGCTAGCAGTGTTAGAGGCCTTGTTGAGTTTTGAAGTACCAGGCAGATATGGGGAGGGGAGGGGGGGAAAATAACCAAACCTAAAACAAACATATAAACATATGAAAACAGGTAGATATATATCTATATACTTATCTCCTTGTCGATGATCAGAAGTTTCTTTTGCCACTAAAGGAACGCTAACCATAGCGTTACCGTAAGTGGCTCTATCCTTCGAGGTGTGGAGACGCATGGGGAGCCAGCTACCGCTCCCGCTGCAATATTATCACCATATTCTTAACAGCATATTATATCATATCGTAGTACATTGCGTAACCTGGGATATACCTCCAGGAGACATTTAAGCATATTTCACGGTTTTGTAGGAACATATTTCTTCACCAAGAATCAGCTGGGTCTGAAAATCGGTAACATTGATTTTTACCTTGTCACCGGCCGGATGCGGGCGTCCGCCAGAATATTAGGCAGAGCCCCCATCCCACCAGCGACCGTAATGCCATGTACATTTTAATAGCGAATTTGTAAACTCCTATAAAGTTGCTATATCCAGGGAAAGCAAAAAAGGAAAGAAAAACCATCCATTTACCAGAGGTGGGCTAATTACAGGCGTAACTAGAAGAATCAAGTATTATTCCCAGTATCGTAGCCTGCTTTAGCTGTAGGACACAAACATATGTTGTGGGAAATTCAGTAAACGTTATAAAAGTAGGTCTTGTGATGTGCAATCTTGCGTTACCGTGGAACAGTAAGTTTGGTTGGAGTGTAATCTTGCGCCTCATTGCTGATGTCCATAGAAGAACCAAGCCGGATATTAATGGCGGAGTGCGGCCATTTTAAGGCTATAATTTAGCTGAGAGTTTCTTGCTTCTAATTGTAACGAGGTTGTATTAGGGATGTCTGACCGCCATTGCGATTACAATCCTAAGTACATATGTGTATGTCGTGAAGGCTTGCTTAGGTGACGTATTGAGAATGCCTATATGTCCCGAGTAGGGTCTCAGTTCCCACTTGTGAATAATGACAGTAACAGTAAAGGCGTGTATTGAAGGGGTAACCAAATGCTGCGAGACCCATTGTCTGGATCAGTATGATTCAGTCTTGTGAAGAATGCAGGCCTTTAGTCCCGTGGAGGAGTACAATCGTTGTCTGGTCGCCTGTAGTGAGTACGTTATCTTGGTCGGCGATTGTTGTTGCGCCTGCCAACTTGTTCCCAGCGATCGTTTGATGCATGTGTGGTGGTGGGTTGAGACAGTGGCCAGTCAGGTAAAGCTATATGTGGCAGATTGAATGTGGAGCGTAGTTTCGGTAAGTCCTCTGGAGAGCGAAATGTAAAAGATTTACCCTCATGCTGGATGATCAGAGCAAAGGGGTAGCCCCATCTGTATGTTATCTCCTTGGAGCGCAGAGTATCCCTTAAAGGCTTTGTAGCTTTCCTGAGTTGCAAAGTTAGGCTAGATAGATCAGCCAATAGTTGGATCTTGGCACCATCAAAATCTATTTCGCCCATATTCCTGGCTGCGACCATGATAGCTTCCTTCTCTTTGTAATAGTGCACCCGACATATGATGTCTCTGGGTCTGGAAGGGTCTGAGTTGATCGGGCCTAGTGCTCTGTGAGCCCTGTCTAGCTCAATTTTGTGGTCTTGTGGGGCACTGAGTATCTGTTTAAAAAGCCCTTCCAGGGTAGCCATAATATCGGGGGGTCTGGTTGCTTCTGGCAAGCCTCTCACTCTAATGTTATTGCGCCTATTCCTGTTCTCCATGTCGTCCATCTTAAGGAAGATGGATGCTATGTTTTGTGCGTTGCTATCAATGGCGTCTTGTTGTTTGTCTAGTCTCTCTTTAATGTCATCTTGCTGTTTTTCAACTGTCTCAACCCGTGTCACAATGTGACTCACCTCTTGCCTGAAGTCGGTCATTTCCTTCTTGTATGCTGCTTCCATGCGAATAATCAGCCGCTCAAAGTCTTGTTTGGTTGGGAGGGATCTCACATAGTCCTGGAGCTCAACCTCAATGTATGATTCGGCTCCCTCAGAGGCAGCCGAGGGTGATGATCCAGGTGAGGGATTGCTTTCATGTTGAGCCATAGGCTGATTGCGAGCCGGTGAGTCTTTTCGTAGCTGCGTGTTGGTGGGAGACGCCCCGGTCTGGGCCTTGTCACGCGGCGACACCATGCTGGATTCCTCTACTTCAGCGAGTCTCCGTTCAAGAGGTCTCAGGAAGCGCAGGATATGTGCGGAACCTCGTCGGGCTGGAGACTTCTTGTTCCTCTTCTTTTTAGAAGCGCCCATGGACAAGATTAACGCCTCAGGATTGCTGTATGATTGCTTTAGAGCAGCGGGGTAGCGGGAGCTCACTGAAACAGCTTCTTCACTCCTCCATGCGCAAGCCACGCCTATAAGGTCTTTTTGAAAAATAGTTTTTTTTCCTCTTATTCCTAATGATCTCCTTAACATATCCTGCAAATTTAGGGTTTCTAGCATTTAAGGTGGATTTGCTATCAACCATTAAAGTCGGCAGGTTTTTAAATGTGTATTTTTTTTCCTTTGAAACTTTAAAATCGATTTTCTCAAAAACTATAAGGCCGATTTGAAAAAAAATGTTTTCCTCTTGTAGCCACTGGGGGCCCCTACAAGCTCTGGGGCCCTGGGGCAGCTGCCTCCTTTGCCTCTATGGTAGCGCCGGCCCTGCTTGCACAAAAACATATATTACGTTTTGATCAATTAATATATTATAGTACTGTGAGCAGTAAAATGAAAAGTATACCTCTACAATACTCTTTCTGACTGTAGATGGCACTACTGGTCAAGGAGGAAAACAGCATTAATTGATTGTGACAACTTGCTTTGAAAACTGTGATCATTTCAGGTTTAACTGTCACTTGTAGAAGCCAATGTATTATAGTAATATCATACTGCATTACATTTTATAGGGGGATATCACCTTGTAGTAATGCACCATCATTACATAGACTATTCTGAATATAATCTAAATCTTTGAAGAAATCCATAGCCTTTTTTTATTTTGTTTTATCATATATACAATATCCAGGTGAAGGTAAATAGCCTAAAATGAACCCACCTAACCAAATTTGTCAAATAAACAAAACATTGCATTTTTGTAGCCTTGCTTACTAATTGTTGCTGCTTGTATTTTTTGTAACTGTTGCACCAGGCAGGTAGTCTAGGTATAGGCACTTCACCCTGTGACATCATCCATTGGCCTCTGCAAAAAATTCAAGTGTGTTTGAAACATGGAGGAACCAGGCAGAACCAGTTTTATTTCAAAGTTATAAGGATACATGCACATGGCATTTCAATATACCATGTTCCCCAAGTTGTTTTTAGACATTGCGATGGCACCAGTCTGTTTCGAGCTCCCACAACCTAACTCAAGCTTTTAACATATGAGTTAGGAACAGATGTAACAATTCTCAATAAATGTAATTTCAGTATAATGTGGTTATGTGCATTGTTGCCTGGTAACCCCGATCTAGGCTGCAGGAATAGATAAAAGTGCTACTTTGAAGAAGAGCGTTCGGTGAGCAGAGGAGGACATGGGAAGCCTCTAGATCATCCAGAGGCTTCCCGCTACCTTATTTTTTGTTTGCTCACATTTGCTTTAAAGGGACCCTGAGCAGTGGATTAAATAAAATGAAATTGGTACTTACCTGCTGGGGCTTCCTCCAGCCCACTGTAGGCCTCCGGCCGCAAGGTCCCCTGTGTTTTCTAACTCTGAACCGCGCGTGGGCAGGACTGTCACGCCGGCCACTGTGATGATGCGGAGTGTCCCAGTCCAGGAAGCGTTGGATCGACACTTCGCCCGTAAGTCGCCGGTAAAGGAGCCGCCAGCGGGACCCGGAGAGGAGCCAGGAGGATGCCAGGGGACCTCACAGCCTATGGGGGGCTGGAGGAAGCCCCAGGTAAGTACCAATTTCATTTTTATCCACTGTTCAGGGTCATTTTAAGTTTTTTTCTGTTTACGTACTTGGCAGGATTTTGTTTTCAATTTTGTAAGGAGTTCTAAATTTACATTTAATTTTTAATCTGTATTCCCTGTACCATAGCTGAAGCTCATAGCTCTAAACTTGAAGGGTACGCAGTTGGTTTCTGTCTTTTTTTAGGAGTAACCGATGATGCAGCCATGAGAGCAATTCATGTGTACATTGAGTTTCAGTGACATTCTGTTACTGAAAACATGTAGTGTACAGTATATTCAGTTGCAGATGTCCTCTCAGCCTGGAGCATGCAGATAATTTTAGCTCAGTCCTAAAAGCACAGGTGGCAAGTGACTGACAACTGGACTGAAAGACAGGAACAGTCTAAAACTGTCTTAATGACTATAAACTATGACATCGGCTTAGGATGTGATACCATGAATGATGTCTTCAGACTCAAAACAAGAACAATAATACGTATTTGTTCTAGTACCATAGACGAACATTCCATCTTGTTTTATTTACTTATTAATTGACACATACTGTAAATCATGCTTTTTCACAAACGGGCTAGTTTTATTGCTTTGTAGCCTGTGATGGCATTACAAACATTTGTAGTTTCTGAAACTTTCTATGGTGTTCACTTGAATTAAACCAAGGTCTTTGCACTTCAACTACTAGTATCAACTAGTAGTATTTTTACTGCGCAGTTGCAAGTTTTTCTTAGAGCAAACTTTCATCATTGTAATTGAATCAGCGCAGGCCACTAGTAGGTATGTGAAAAAGTTCCACCATGCTTCACAACTGAGGTATCAGGCCAAAAAAAGCGAATCCCAGCACCCAAAAGGAAAAAGGCTTATTAGCCAATAACAATCCACATTATAAGGTTACAGGCATACGTTTTAGAGGCAAACGTTTCAAAGGGAACGAACATGTGTTGTTGCCTTTGAAACGTAAGCCTGTAAAGGTTACAACCACTCATCAAGCCAAGCCAAACTACAATATTTTTCAGTTTCTAATACCAAGCTTTTGATTTATGGTTGTTAGTATCAAGACTGACCTTTTGAACCTGAAGAACCGTGCCTTAAAGGGACTCCGAGCAGTGCAGAAACTATGGAAAGATGCTTACCATTTTGAAGCTCTCTTTCTCCTTTTTCCAACGATATATAAACCGCCACCATACGCCTTTTAGTTTTCGCTATTTTCGCGATCGAAATTGCTTCAAAATGGTATGCATCTTTCCATAGTTGCTTGTATTAGGGCTCGTTTCCACTGTAGCGGTGCGGAATCGCCTGGATTCCACCGCTGAAGAAATCACATGCGGCTGCGTTTCCGCATGCAGATTTACCCGCGATTTCGCATGCGATTTCGCATGGCAAGGAGCCATGCGAATTTAACCATGTCACTGCCTGTGTTAAGTTCCATTGGCTTTCATGCGAAATCGCGGGGAAATCCGCATGACAAAGCCGCATGCGATTTCCCTATTGAATACATTAGCGGCGATTCGCCCACATTCCTGCCGCACGCGAATCTGCACGACCCTGTCATGCAGATTTTCCCCGCACCGAAAAACGCCGCCGCACACGTGGAAACAGCCCCATCCACTAACATTAAGTATGCGAATCCGCATGCAGTGCCCGCATGCGGATTCGCTATAGTGGAAACGAGCCCTTACACAGGACGACTTTTCCCCAAAGTCAGCAGCTGAATGGAGCTGCCGACTTTGGGGAAAAGTCGTTCTGTGTAATACAAGCAACTATGGAAAGATGCATACCATTTTGAAGCTCTTTTTCTCCTCTTTCCAACGACACATAAACCGCCGCCCTACGCCTTTTAGTTTTCAATAATTTCCCGATCGAAATCGCGGTGGCCGAATATAGCGAAAACTAAAAGGCGAAGGGCAGCGGATTATATATCGTTGGAAAGAGGAGAAAGAGAGCTTCAAAATGGCATCTTTCCATAGTTTCTGCACTGCTCGGAGTCCCTTTAAGAGTTTTTTTGTAATATGTGTCAATAAAGTTTTTGATATTTTTGTACTACAAGATTGCGTTATAGTCTATTAATATTAAGTCCTCATTTAGAGTGGTACAGCTCTCTCTCACTGACCATGCCCCCTGTCACTCCCACCCCTCTGCACTGCATGCTGTGAGAGACACACATTCTCTCCGTGCAGCGTTGTGACCTATAGGTCACGAAAGTGAAAGTGGGCCATTGCGGCCCAGTTTTTGCGGCTACCTGATCCGCTCAGCCCTCTGCATCTGGTAGCCTACTTTTTTTAATTTTTTTGAGCCCACCTCGGAAGTCAGGTCACACATTTCGGTAGAGCAAAAACATCTCTTCAGATTTTAATTGCTGACTACATTCCCTTCAGGGAGATTTCCTGTAATTTCCTGTGCCAGTGACACATCAGAAAGGTGGAAGAAATGACCTCAAAAGGAAGTACTATCCCACTTCTTACAGCTGGCTCACATGAGACCCCTGATATATCAGGGTGCTATTTGCTGTATGAAAGGAGTCCATTCATACTAGAGTATGGTGGTTGCCAGGCTAAGAAACTAGTCAGCTCTACAACAGGTAAGACAGCAGTCTGTTTCACCCGTTCACCCTGGCCAGCCAGCCCAAAGGTCAGTTTAGTAAGGCCAGCAGGATGCACAACCAAACCAGCACTGTTACGGTGGACGTATACCTAAATTTCAGATCTGCGTGTATAAATAAAATAACATAATGTACACTAATAATATTACTGTATTTCCCTAGAAAAAGGATGAGTGGATATTATCTTTAACCCATTCAGGTTCCGTCGTTTTCACTTGAGAAATGTTCACCTCCCATTCATTAGCCTAGAACTTTATCACTACTTATCACAATGAACTGATCTATATCTTGTTTTTTTCCGCCACCAATTAGGCTTTCTTTGGGGGGTACATTTTGCTAAGAGCCACTTTACTGTAAATGCATTTTAACAGGAAGAATAAGAAAAAAAACGGAAAAAATCATTATTTCTCAGTTTTCAGCCATTATAGTTTTAAAATAATACATGCCTCCATAATTAAAACTCACGTTTTGTATTTGCCCATATGTCCTGGTTATTACACCGTTAAAATTATGTCCCAATCACAATGTATGGCGACAATATTTTATTTGGAAATAAAGGTGCATTTTTTCCGTTTTGCATCCATCACTATTAACAAGTTTAAAATAAAAAAAATATAGAAATATTTCATCTTTACATTGATATTTAAAAAGTTTAGACCATTAGGTAAATATTTACATGTTTTTGTTTTTTTTATTGTAATGTTTTTTTTTTTTTGTTTTTTTTTATAGTTTTATAATGTAATTGTGTGTTATGTTTAATTTTTTTTTAATTTTAGTTGTAGTTTTACTTTTTGGCCACAAGATGGCGGCCATGAGTTTGTTTACATGACGTCACTCTAAGCGTAACTCACGCTTGGAGTGACTCATCGGGGAGGGAACAGCCAGAAAAGGCGCAGCTTCCGAGAGAAGCTGTCGCTTTTTCAGCGGTGGAGAGGAATCAGTGATCGGGCACCATAGCCCAATACATTGATTCCTTGGCTACCGAATCCGCTGCTGGGAGTGCGCATGCACGCGCGCGATAGGCCGCGGGAGTGCACGGTAGCGCGCATGGTTCCTGGACGTAGTTTCTACGTCCAGGAACCAAAATTGGTTAAGGTGGAAGTTTGCTCATATTAACTCACATGTACTTCCCTATGTAAAGTGTTTCACATGCCACTTATAGCAAACCCTCAGCATCCTTAAAGAGAATCTGTACTCTAAATTTTTTACAGCAAAAAGCATAACATTCTATTCATTATGTTCTCCTGGGCCCCTCTGTGCTGTTTCTGCCACTCTCTGCTGCAATCCTGGCTTGTAATTAACAGTTTTAGGCAGTGTTTACAAACAAACTAACCAGCTTGTGATAGGCTCACATAAGCAGAGTGGGTGAGTCATACAGAGCCTGCAGGGGGCCTGGAGGGGGTGTGTATAGCTTCTGCCAATGACAAGCAGCGGCGGATCGCTCAGAAACAGCCGTATCAGTCCGCCGACAGTGCGTACACACGCCGGACTGTCGTTGGCACGCCCACCCAGCGGAAGGCAACGACGGACCTGTCGCTGCCTCCAGTCCGGCGTGTGTACGGACCTTTAGCCCGACTGTGCTGACAGAAGAGAGAAGATTAGATCATATAACAGAGATAACACAGCAATTAGGAAAGGCAGCAGTAAGCCAGAGCACATTAGAACAGGCAAAGGAACTTATAGGATAGAAGAACTAAGGCTGAAAATTTTGTTACAGAGTCTCTTTAAACCCCAAATGCTGCAAAATGCTTCTCTCATGCATTGGATGGGTCTTTGCATCTCCCTTCTGGGCCCTAGGCACCCAACTCCTACACTGGGTGTCATGTCTTAATGCAAGAAGAGGAGGTAATGCAAGAAGAGGAGGTAATCGAGAGATGTTACTATTACAGCAAGAGGCTAGGATCATTTCACTAAAAGAAACCTGTGGACATTTGGCCCTTGATGATAGAAACGAATTGCATTGTTTTTTAAGTCCATATTGACCGACCCCCACTAAGTTCTGATATGACCCATGCTGTTCGATTTTGATGAGGTTCATGTTTATTTATTTAAACATGTGCCCATATAACTGCGGAGCACGTCCTTTTAAAAGCTTTCGTAAATTGTTGTATATATTTTTAGTTGAAGCTTTGTTCATTGTTTTTAATTATTGTATTTACAATGTATGAGGAGAGCGATCGGTGTTCACATCGTGAGTGGGCGTGTTCTGGCTTGGGAGTGTAAAGCCAATGACCAGTAAGAGTTCTGAGACGTAGATGCAGGGAGACCCGCTGCTCGCCATTGGCTAGAGCTGCTCATGTGACTCGATGAGGTAGGCTATTGCCTCCCTTTGCAGAAGTATTTCCGCGTCAGATGCGTTCTATACTAGTTTTCACTGCTCGCTCTCTTCCTGATTGTGTGTGAGCCGATTGGGCAACTGGACTTCCGATGACACACGGCCTTCTGGATAAGCCGCAGCAGAGATCAGTGGTTGGCTGAGCGCCGGATGGCTGCAATTCTGATAGGCAAGGAGGCAGTCCGTTTTGCCTATTATTCAATGGAATGGCTTATTTGGACGGGAGCGATAGGAGGGGTCATTGGCTTTCAACACAGTACTAAAGAAGTGATTTTAATGGTGTCTTTTGTACATTCTGCCTCTGAAGAAGCTGGTTTAAACCAGTGAAACAGCTGTCAGGCACTTGATTCCCCCACTGCTGTGTACCTGCTATTTCCCCCACCAGAATAAAGGGATTTTAAGAAGTGGTTCCCCGTTTTTTCTTCTACTCTACTGGATTACAAAAGACTTCGGATGTGCATGCTCCTCTGTGTCCCAACTCCGGTGTGTCTGCCCTGCTGCATTTGGTGCCAGGTACTGCTGTTTTCTTCTTACATTCCAAGATTATAAACAAATACCACACACTGCAATACTAGAGCATGTGACTGGTTTGCTTTGAAAATCCGGACTGGATATTGGAAATTTAGAGCAGAGAGAGACATTACCCAAACACTGATTCTGGGTGGGTAGGAAATCCTGAAGGTTAAATTAATATTTATTCTCTTGCCATCACATGTACTGAGCAGAGCCAGAGTGATCACATGACTCCCATTGTTCTGTGGCCCATATTTCCTGTCTTGTCTAGGCTGTACTGCAGGGATGTGCATGATATCTCTGCTGAACAATACCACAGCAGATTACATTTTCAAATAACTTGTTTACTTTGGATTTAGATTTAGTTTCGATTTTCCTTCAAAACAATGTACTGGATGCCTTTTTTTTTACTCTGTGGAAGTATGTACAATATGGCATTTGCTTTCAAAAGACAAGGCACATCAATTAAAGAGAACCAGTAACAAAAAAAGTCCCTGGGGGGGGGGGGTACTCACCTCGGTAGGGGAAGCCTCAGGGTCCCAATGAGGCTTCCCCCTCCCCTGTAGCTGCAGGCAATCCAGCGCTGGCTCCCCCGAAGTGTCCCGCAATCCAGGACTCAACAAGCCTGACAAGGCTTGATATATTTACCTTCCCTGGCTCCAGCGGGGGTGCTGTTGCGGCTCTCCGCACGGAGATAGGCGAAAATAGCCGATCTCTGTCGGGTCCTCTCTACTACCTAGGTTACATCTATCTTAATGACATAGGAATAATAATGTATCTTATAAATAAAATGACCTTTAAGCCACCAGCAAGCATGAAAATACTCAGAATAATAATAATTAATATTTTACTATCGTAATGAAGTAGTAGAATATCAGTAATTTTACCTATATTCTACTAGCGGCTATCTCTGATGCCCTTTTTACCGTGCGCCTTTTTATATATCAACTTCTGGTCTATGTTTCGTTTGTGAAATGAATGAGCTATTCATTAATCAATGACTAAACTTTTTTTGTTGACTACTTCAACAATATAACAGAACATGCTTTTCACGTATATAGACACAAATATGAAGGGTTATCCACAGATGTACAGATTCAATAAGGTGATGAGCCAAGACATTTTACTTCGATCAGAGACAGTGTATGCATATAGTAGAATAGTAATTATTTTTACCAATATTTTACTATAGCCTAACCCTACTCTCACACAGAACCCTCCCTCTAGCTATGCCTAGCCCTAAAACCCCCCTAGTGGTGCCTAACCTTAACACCCCCCAGCCCCCCATGGTGCCTAACCACAGGCGGCAATGTTAAAAGCAGTTGTTAGCGACTATTAACAGTAAATAGTGGCTTTAAGTGACTGTAATAGTAAATATAAGCCCTTTGAAGCCTCCAAACGCTCACATTATCATGTATAGCTGCTAATCACAGCTTTTAACATTGCCACCTATGGCAGGAAAAATATTGGGAGTTAGGGTTAGGAGACAGTAGGGTCTTTAGTGCTGGAGTGTGGGGGTCCTTAGGGGTTGAGGTTAGGCAGTGGTATTAATGTTAGGCATCAAGAAGAGGGGATTAAGGAACCATCAGGGGTGGTTAAGGTTAGTCACCACTAGGGGGGTCTTAGGGCTAGGCATAGGTAGAGGGAGGGTTCTGTGTGGGAGAAGGGTTAGTAGGGTAAAATATTGGTAAAGATAACTGATTTCTTTAGCAGGGCGCCTCCAGCTCCCTTTATACCTTTTTGGACCAGCGGACCACAAAGATGATATAGCATGATTGCATGTAATACATGTAATTGAAATAAATAGCTGAAACACACTGATTGGGAAAATATGTTTGTAGAGGTGTGATAAAAGTATGTATACTACATAACCAAGTAAGGGTAGTCATGGGTACACATATGTAAGAGGAGGTTGTGGGTATGCTGCGGTCTCTGGGGGTCTGACTCTGAGAGAGAGATGGGCTGCAGGTGCTGGTCAGTGAATGTGGGGAAATTGTGGAAGGTAATTGGTCCTAGGTTGGGACAAGAATGAGTCTTTTAGATGAGGGGTAGAGAATCATAAGTAATCATCAGTATTAAAGAGGTTTTGAAAGAGCACCATAATTAGTCAGGGGAAGTGGTAGAGTCACTATTTGTAGCGTCATAAGAGTCAGATAAAGAGCGATCGGATGAACATTTCCTACTAGACTTCAACATCTGAGAGACACTGCCTCGTGAGAGAATATCCTGTTAGGGAGGCTACTTTATCTTGTGAGGGCAACCAATATGTGCAGAGAATGTCCTGCTAGAAACAGATGGTGTCTTTTGACTATCGGTACTTTATTGGTGGTACATCAAGTGGCATTACCACTTCTCTGAGCCGGTAATGTTCTTGCATACAGAGCTACACTCTTCTCCAGATAGATCTGCAGTACTCTTTAGTGAATAAGTCAAGTGTAACAAACCTACCTGGTGTGGTCTCTGCAAGCTGCTCTGATAGTTTGGAGCAGCTGGAGCAAGCTTCCTCTTCCTCTTTGATCAAAGGCATCCCCGGATTCCCTGTAGACGTGAATTACAATGATGGTATCCCCAGCTCCCCTATAGATGTGGGTCGGCATGTTGGTTCTGGCAGGATGCGCGCAGCTCAGAGCTGTCTTTATAGGCTGAGGAGGCATGTCTGAAGGGGTGTCAGCGGTGATGTCATCAGCTGACACCTTTTTGCAGAAGGTGCTGTCATTTCTGGGGGCTGGGTTGTGCTCTTCCTCCTGGGTATTTAAGGCCAGAGTATTCACTTCCTCGTTGCCATTGATACTAATCAGTTCGCTAGTTCTTGGCCTAGCTAGTAAGATTCGAGAGCTACATTAATATATTGTGTAGATGCACAATATATATGTACTCTAGTTAGTCAGTCTTGTATTTTGTAGTTATATTATATATTATCGCAATATATTGAAGTAACATGTCATCCTTCTGTTCCACTGCCATCTGATACACGTGTTCAACTCGGCATGTCCCTGGCTTTGTTATTGCCTGATCCTTACAATAACGACTGACATCTGACTTATGTGTATGACCCTGCCTGTTTATTGACTACGATATTGCCTTGCTACTCTGTACCTCGATACCTCTGACTTTGTGTACGACTACGGCCTGATCCTGACTACGCTTTACCTACTACTGTTTGTGTATACACTTGTACGTTACCTCATCGCCTATCAGCATGATATTATCAAGGCCCATACCTAAAAATTATGGAGGAGTTGCGAGACCAAATTTTGAAGCTCGCAGGTGCTGTTAACCATCTCACTGAGCAAGTTGCCAATCAGCAAACACAATTGACCCAGTTATCTAACACACTCGCTCAAATAAACTTGTCTGCTAATGTCAATAACCTGAAAACTCCTCCACCGGCTCCTATGCCAATTGTTATTGAGCCTAAAATGTCGTTACCTGAAAAATTTACGGGTGCACGTTCTGATTTCAGTAACTTCCGTAACAGATGTATGTCTTATTTTGAGGTCAGGTCTAGATCTTCGGGAACGGAGTCCCAGAAGATTACACTGATTAAGACCTTATTGCAGGGGGATTCTCAGACCTGGGTCTATGGATTAGGTCCAGATCATGAAGCGCTTGACCTCAGTTGAGAATTTATTTAATGCCATGGCAATTATATATGCTGAGCCCGATATTTCAGCCACAGCTGCTCGCAAATTACGGGATTTACGTCAGGGTAAACATACAGTTGAGGAATATGCGGCTGAGTTTAGGAAGTGGTCTGTGTTAGTCAAATGGGGTGGGGCAGCACTCTTAGACCAATTCCTTTTTGGCCTAACCGATTTTGTAAATGATGTATTAGTAAGCCATCCTGAGCCTAGCAATCTTGAGGATGCTATTTCTCTGACCATAAAGGTTGACAGGCGGATTAGACACCGACGTCAGGGTAAGGTCTATTCCGTCTCAGGGAACCTTAGGTCAAGTAATACTGGTGATGAACCCATGCAATTAGGCTTCTCCCGATTGTCACCTGTGGAGAAGATTAGGAGGAGGCAGGAAGGATTGTGTATGTATTGTGGGGAGAAGGGTCATTTTGCTCAAACTTGCTCTGCAAAGAAGGCTTCAGAAAACTCCAGCGCCTAGGTGAAGTTGGGGAACTTCACTTGGGCGAGCCGGTTTTTCCCCTTAGAATTAAGAAAATTCTGATACCAGCTATTATACATTGGGGCGATAAGTCGCTTCAGTCTGAGGCCTTTATCGATTCTGGTACGGCAGGGAACTTCATTGATACCACCTTTGCAACCACTCTGGGTATTCCTGCCATACCTCTGCAGAGCAAGCTTTACGTTACTGCTATTGATGATACGCCATTGCAGACTAAAACTCCCATTACCATTACACCTGAGATGTCTGTTCAAGTTGAAGCTTTACATTATGCAAAAATGCAATTGTTTATGCTTTAAATGCCGTCTAGTACTATCATATTGGGATTACCCTGGTTACAGCGTCACAACCCTCACATAGACTGGTGTACAGGTCAACTTACCAACTGGTCACATCATTGTCAGGATAATTGTTTAAGGGGCGTTCCTCTTCTTAGTCTTGAGATCAAACAGAGTGTTCTATCAAAACCCTACATAGATTTTTCTGATGTATTTTCTCCTCAATCAGCTGACAAACTACCACCGCACAGACCTTATAATTGTCCCATTGACCTGTTACCTGGGACCATGCCCCCACAAGGTCATCTTTATAATCTCACAGGCCCTGAAAAAGTAGCAATGAGAGAATACATCAAGGAAAATCTAGAAAAGGGGTTCATTAGACAGTCCACATCACCAGCCGGTGCCGGCTTTTTCTTTGTGTGAATTTACCCTTTATTGTAGAGGTTGATGCTTCAGAATTGGGTGTGGGAGCCATTCTTTCTCAGTTTTCCGGCCGGCTGGAACGGTTACATCCCTGTGCCTTCTTTTCCAAGAAATTTACTCCAGCAGAACGCAATTATGATATTGGTAACCGAGAACTGCTGGCTGTTAAAATGGCTTTCGAGGAGTGGAGGCACTGGCTAGAGGGAGCGAATCATCCAATCACAGTCTATACAGATCACAAAAATCTAGAATATATTGAGGGGGCTAAAAGACTTACTCCCAGGCAGGCACGTTGGGCATTGTTTTTTTTCCCTTTTTAATTTTGTAATAACGTATAAACCTGGGTCCAAGAATGTAAAGGCGGATGCCTTATCCAGAACATTTGAACCCGAAACGTCTCAGGACGTTCACCCTAAAAACATTGTGCCCACACATTGTGTTTTGGCCACCACCCAAACTCAAGAATTTCCAGATTTGTATGATACATTACAGCCTTTCCAACAGGATAGTCCTCCTGAGAAACCCCCTGGAGTTGATTTTGTACCCTTGCATTCACGTCTTCAAATACTTCAAGTATTTCATGATTCTAAATTGGCAGGGCACCCTGGAGAGGTTAAAACTCTAAATCTTCTGTCTTGTCTGGCCTTCTATTAACCTCCTGAGCGATAATCCCGAGCTGAGCTCGGGGTATATCGCGCAGGAGGATTTCTCAGGCCCTCGTGGGCCGATTTGCATAATTTTTTTTGTTACACAGCGTGCCGTGCAGCCCGCCCCCTCCCCGCCCCTTGCGCAGCCTGGCCAATCAGTGCCAGGCAGCGCTGAGGGGTGGATCGGAACTCCCTCTGACGTCATGACGTCCATGACGTCGGTGACGTCATCCCGCCCCGTCACCATGGCGACCGGGGAAGCCCAGCAGGAAATCCCGTTTTGAACAGGATTTCCTGCTTTTTCCTGCTTACTCTGATCGCCGAAGGCGATCGGAGTGGGTGGGGGGATGCCGCTGCGCTGCGGCTATCATGTAGCGAGCCCTGGGCTCGCTACATGATATAAAAAATAAAAAATTTTAAAAAATAGTGCTGCGCCACCTCCTGGGCGATATAATTGTATCTCCCAGAGGGTTAATAAAGGCTGTAAAGCTTTTGTGGCAGCTTGTCCTACTTGTGCCAGAAGTAAGGTGTCCCGGGCTGCCCCCTGGGGTCATCTTATGCCACTACCCATTCCATCGAGACCTTGGTCCCACCTCTCGATGGATTTCGTGGTAGACTTACCTTCCTGGAGGTAAAAAAATAATTTGGGTGGTTGTTGACCATTTCAGTAAGATGGCACATTTTGTGCCTCTCTCTGGACTGCCCTCAGCTCAGGAATTGGCTAGACTCTTCATTATACACGTGTTTCACTTACATGGCATTCCTGAAAATATTGTGTCAGACCGAGGGGTCCAGTTTATTTCCCGGTTCTGGCGTGCTTTTAGTGATCTTTTGGGTATCAAGCTGTCTTTCTCTTCTGGCTTTCACCCTGAGACTAATGGTCAGACAGAGAGAACTAACCAGTCATTAGAACAGTATCTCTGCTGTTTCGTGTCAGACTGTCAAGAATCATGGTTAGAGTATTTGCCATTTGCTGAGTTTGCATTTAATAACCTACCTAACTCTTCCACCAAGTTATCACCATTTTGGATAGTGACGGGTCAGAATCCCAAATTTACTTTCTTCCCATCCTCTACCTCTCCTTTCCCAGCTTTGGAGGAGTACAGCAAAATTTGCAGAATGCCGTTTCTCGTCAGAAACTTTATGCCGATGTCCGTCGCTCACCAGAGTTTGAATAAGACAATGGGGTTGATTCACAAAGCTTGTAAATTATCTTTTCTATTTATCTCATGATTGTTCTCATTAAATATCCTTACGGTGAAAAATAAGTAAGGTAAATTCATTAATGAGTTAGGTTTAGTGAATTTACTCCAATATTGTGCTGTTCAGTTTTATCATATGCACGTAGTTGGCTGTGTTGTTTTAGATGCCTGATAGATTTCCATCAATCTACACAGTGTCAACTGGAACTGGACCAAAAATGTTCCTGAGAGATTAGTGAGTTGCAGGTTGGTATGACTTAATGTAAAAAAAAGTCTTGTTGCAAGTGCTTATACCATATTACCAGAGGCATAGTAATGTGTGATGAAGCAGTTGTGACTCCACTGGGCCCATTAAACCAGAGAAGCACACCAGGGGCCCTTTTTCAACCAATGTATTAGTTGCTCATTTGGTGCCTTGCTGGTTAACACTCCTTGTGTAACAATTGGGCCCATGGTTATCTGGTGGCATCTATAACTGATCACAGAAAGTGCACGTTTAAATAGCTATAATTACATGTATATGTATGTAAGTGTAAGCCCTACCGGTAATTGTATTTGTCAGTAATGAACTAATGCACATGCTAGATAATAGTCAGCTAGTCTTTTTAGGCTTTCTCATTGGTGAATTTGATATGTATATAGCTGCCCATATGTCCTTTAGCCATCCACTGTAGAGGATTGCTGAACTTCCAATCACAAGCGCATTACCTTCTTTTGTCTTCAGTGCAACAGATACAGCTCATTCCCTGCCTGCTGTCCCTCCTCCTCTTTCCATTGAATAGCACATCATGGTCACTGATAGCAAAAGCTATAGCTGTGTCAGTGCAGCACTAATTCCCAGTTCTTCCTAACTGTTGTTGTCCTAACAATCAACTGACAATTGTTAACTTAAAGCAAACCTGAACTGAAAATTAAAAGTTACAATAAACATACACCTGTCATACTTACCTCCCGTTTAGTCTACTCATCAATCTCTTTCTCCTCTCCTGCATCCTGTTTGTCCACTGGGATTGATGGAATTCTCCATCCTCAATTTTCAAAATGGCCATTACCCCATTACAGCTTCCGGGTCAGCACACTGTAATATTGCCCACTTGAGCCATAGGGAAACATGGACATTACCTTGCTCATCAGTTGTCCTTTGAGTTATAACTGACAGCAACTGATATATAACTAACAGCTACTGACATATTTCAGTTCTGACAAAATCTTGTCAGGTCTGAAAGGAATCATTGTAAGAAGAAAATGGTGGGCTTCTGAGAGGAACTGACTGTGAGGTAAGTATGTAATATTCAATTGCAGGTACATCATGTGTTTATTTTAAATAACTTTTTTCGGTTCAGGTTCACTTTAAGGCATCAGTTATCCAGAGTGTGTCCAAGGCCTTCAGTTTAAAGCTGTTTGCACTTCTGTGGTCACTATTATCTTTTATACCAAGTCTGTACTTGTTTGTGCTCACAGTCAAATCAAAACAGACGTACAGCAGTTATCGGCTGACGTACTCTATTTCTATAAGCACGTGTTCCTTGTTTGCCTCTTTTTCCACTTAGGACAGTGCAGTAATGCTGTTTGATTTCTTAGGAAGGAACAAAGGCAATCACAATTGCTGCCAATGAAGCTGAAATTCTATCTGCAAGGGGAAAACTCCTAACATTTCCATAAGATGGGGATCTGAATGTCCACTGCAGATTAAGCACTGAGGTTTTCAAAAAGGACTGCGAGACCTGTGTATAGATTTACTATGATGTTGGTAAAAGCATTAACTTTGAGCAATGTCTGGCTACTTAGCTGCCAATTTTCTGAAAATTCACTGAAAAGTAGTCTGTCTGGTTGTTTTCTCTACTGTTTCATTTTTCAAGTAGTTTGTGCAGGTGATTAGATTCTCATATGGTCGAGTAACTGGCCCAATACTTGCATAAAATATTTCTCCAAGAACCATCAATTTCTGGTTCTTACCACACATGACTCTCCAGAGGCATATCTAGAGTATAGCAGCATGTCTTGTGGCCTGGACTCCGGATGATTAGGCGAGCAGGGAACAAGCCATGCTTTTCCATTCATATCCAGAATAGCTGTTGTGGTGCAGCCTACAGTCAGAAATCTGGGCTGCTGTGGAAGCGGGGCAAGCATTCCTTGACTGGTATAGGGCGATGATGACATTTTCATGTCCTGGCACTGTTTAAACCAGACAGTATTAATTTCTGATGCACAGTGGCTATTAGCTTCCTCCTTCTGACCTGTTGCTGGGGTCTGTCATGGGTGCTGTCTGTTACAAGTGTCTGTTATAAGGAGTTTGTCCTAGAGTACTGTCTGCTATGCAATTAGCATAATGTGTGTTATGCACATTGCCTATTGCCCCGGTAAACTTTGCATGCCCTAATAGCACACAGTAACATTTAGTGAATTGAGGCCATAGGGTGTTGCCTGGATGTAGGGTATGGGAGGGGGGACATGTTGTCTAGTTTTTAACTAGGGGATATGCTTCTGCCTGAGGATGCATTCATACCATTCGCATTCCTTCAAGTCCCTGTGTTGTAACAGACCATGTCATCCAATGCACGTTCTATACAGTTCTGGATAATGTGTGTGTTAATGAGAACATAGTAATCGTCATGCTATGAGAAATAACATGCACAATATAACATGCAGAGGGCCCGTGTTGCAGAACGGACATTACCCAACGAACGCACATAGTGTGAACTTAGCTAAACTGCTTTTTGGGAAATATGTATGCTTGCTGACCTAAGGACCAAGATAAGAAATGATTTTTTATTGACTAGGCCCTCACAGCTTTTTTTCCTCCGTGCATAAGCATTGTTAATCCACTGGACATGCTTGGACCTCATTAGCGAATGCCCAGTCCGGATGCACATCGTTCAGAAGAAACCTCTTTGACAAGTTGAATAGATACAGAAGGTTCCTATGCTGGAACGGTGGGCTGCAGGAGAATCATGGAAGCCCCTGGACCATCCAAAGGCTTCCCACTTCTACACTACTAAGGGTAAGTATGCAACCCTTTTCTCACGTCTGGGTGTACTTTTAAAAAAAACAATATTCTTTTGTTCTTTTTCTTAGATCACTGAAACCATTTTTTTCCCGGTTGAAACTAAGATCATATCATTGAGTGAATGACAGTTTGACATTTTAGCCCATTCACAGCCCGTACTGTCATCAGGTGACTTTGTATTTTGCTTTTCTACCATCCTGACACTTTCATTGACATGGTAACAAAGAAGTCTAAACATCACAGACAAAACCAGAGTGACTTTAGATGTTTCTGATAAAGCCATACTCTTCTCATACCTTGGTAAAGTCATGTATACATACAACTCTTGAACATACAGTATAAGGGCAAAAAATTCTTATTATTATCCTGAGTAAGAAACACAATTAACAGACAGCTGTTGTAGCTCGGTCTGATCTAACCTTCTGCCTTTCTGTGACTCTCCCAGTACATAAAACTCCTGGACTTTGATGACATCACTTCTATGCTTATTTCAATTGTAGGTGAATATTTAAAATTGTAAAGGGGAAAGAGGGATCATGCTTCTCTAAGTGTGAAAACTTTAATGACAGCTTCTCCGCAATATATACAATTTACACCCTTGCAACATCGCATATGAAACAGCTGTGCTCCACCTCATTGCTGCTGGAGCTGGTAACTCCTACAGATAGCATTATATTATAGATATTGGGGTTAAGGGAGAAGGATCATCTGTCTTGTTATCAGCACACAGTCCACATACCAGTATCCATGATGATGTGAGGAAGCATACGTGCACATTCTATGGGCAGTGTGCACATCCGAGAAGGAGCCACTAATGATGAGTGATGAATACATGTTTTGGAGCAAGATATACTGCCATCCAATTAATCTCTGGGGAAGATCTTCCTTATTTCAGCAAGACAAGACCAAACCACACTCAGCACATATTACTACATATTACTACAGCATGGTTCTGAAGTAAAAGAGTCTAAAAGGCAAAACTGGCCTTTTTGCAGGCTTCACCTATCATTCACTGAAAACATTTAGCACATGATGAAATAAAAATATGACAAAAGAGGCCCTGAGGCACTTAAAAAAACTTTTTTTTAGCCACACACTATTTTACACTTAGATTGGTACTTCTTCCCACCAATCCTCCACCTTCTGGCTGGATAGCGTAATGGTTAAAGGCTATGCCTCTGACATGGGAGAGGTGACCAGGGTTCAAATCTCAGCTTTTCATTTTTAGTAAGCCAGCAACTATTCAGTAAGGAGTCATTGGACTCCCTTGTCTCCTCCTGTTTGCCCACCTGTTTGCTCAAACTTCCATCAACAATTTTGCACTCAAAATTCTCCAGGTAGTCCATTATCTTCTAGAGGTGGATCTCTAAGTCAATGCAGTGGCTTGGCCTCCAGTGGTGACACCTGGGAAGAAGCAAGAATCTCATGCAACTCACCCTGTCCCTTTACTATTTGTGAGAGGGGAGGAGTCAGTTTAGAGCACTGGTTGGAGCCTAACACTCAGAAGTGCTTTGGCTGCATACACTGTCTGGCCAGATGGTGACCCTGAAGATGAAAACTTTTTGTGGTCAGTATTGAGAGCTTTTTGGAGGGTAGGGAGGAGAAGTGTTAGGTTAGCTGGTGAGGTTGGGAATAGCTGGAGAAAAGCTATTCTTGGAACTGGGCTTTAGAGAAAAGATTTTGCATTCAAACAACAACTGGTCTCCACATTTCCTGAATAAAATGTTGGTAAAAGAAGAAGAAAAGGAGATGCATCAGAATGGTAAATATTCCTCTCTCTCAAATCTTTCAAAACATGTTGCTGGTATAACTGTAATGCTTTACTCTTGTGTTCCCCTGGCCACTGCTCTGGAGTCTGGAGCTTTGCATGTTTCACCATGCAGGATGTACAAGACAACAAGGGCCTGCTGTACATGGATACAGGGACCTAGCCACAAATTGGGGGAGGGAGGGGGCAGCCAAACTTTAATGGGACACCCCAACATTCACATCCTTTCTCCTCTCACCCCTTTTTCGACTCCCCACACTTAGGGCCCATCTGCCCAATTTAGTGTTCTGGGATCATGCCCCTGTCAGTAACAAAGCCATGACAAAGTGTCAGTAACGTGAAATGGCCACTGGCTGATCAGTTTATTCCAATGCCCACCTGCTGGCCTCTTTCTTTGTACATGTGGATTGTTACGTCTGAGATCTGCTCAATAAAGTGGTGTTGGATACAGTGCCAGGCAGCTAGATCTTCTTCTCTTCCAGATGCTACAGCTTTGCTTCTGAGCCATGTGCAGGTCCCAGCTTCACACTGGATCTGGTGAGAGCCACTGCTACACATTGCATGTCTCTGCTTGTTTCCATGCTGTCTCTTTTCTCTCTTATTTACATTTACAGTACCCTTAATAAATCCATGTTCCTCATACACATTCTCAACCTCTGATTACATTCACTGCACAAAAATATACTATAGCTTGCTGATTAAAGTAATTTTGAATATCCCCCAACATTATCATCCAAGCCATAGCATGCCATCTTTTCACCAATGCTAATGGGAGTGGTTTATGCTGCTTCCTGTTGGACACAGGACTACATTGTCCATGGTCCCTAGCACTGGTGGTAACTTCTAATACGGTTGATAATGCTAAATTCCAATGATAGATGTCAGTTTGTAGGTCTGCTGGCCATCTTGTGATAATGGAAAAATAACCCAGTAACTAACTTCCTTTGTCATGCCAGAATAGGAACATACATTTTTCAGAGACCTATGAAAATACAGTAGATGACAGATAAGCAAATGGTCCACAATAAACTGTACACATATATGGTTACAACATCCCTTAATAATATTTTATACAGAGTCTCTCTTTAAAGGACAACTGAAGAGAGAGGCATATGGAAGCTGCCATATTTATTTCCTTTTAAGCAATACCAGTTGCCTGGCTGTCCTGCTGATCCCCTGCCTCTAATACTTTTAGCCATAGTCCTTCAATAAGCATGCAGCTGATCAGGTGTTCCTGACCTTTATTGTCAGATCTGACACAATTAGCTGCATGCTTGTTTCTGGTGTGAGTCAGAGCAAAATAGACCAGCAGGGCTGCCAGGCAACTGGTATTGTTTAAAAGGAAATGAATATGGTAGCCTGCATGTTTTACTCGGTTTAGTTTACTTGGTTCAGTACAGATATTGTAGATCCCATGACTCTCTCTCTCTCTCTCTCTTCCACTCCACTCTGTAAAAAATATTTGAATAAACTGTGCTGTGTGATCTCAGTGATATACCATCCTAATGTTTGAATCTTTTCCAAAGGGAAGAGTTCATTTCCGGATCTTATGAACATATACAGTAAATATTTCGTAAGCAGGATTTATTGCGTTGTCAATGAATCACAGAGATGTGAATCATGGAATGATTTGATCATTGACTTACGTTACTATCTATTGTCAAGTACATCTTTCATGTTTACTTAGGGCTAGCTGAACCCTGTCCTAGCTTATACATTAAGCTTCCCCTTTGCAGCTGCTGATGTTGATGTAAGGAGTTCCAGTGAAGCCAAATAACCCAAGGCTATGGTACAGAGGCCCTTCTCACTAAGGAGTCAAGTGAAAGTGAAATAATTGACAAACTGTTTCCTCGCAAGTCCTTTTTTCCCTTGAAACTCTTTGTTACACCCACTCAGTACATTTTGCTATTGCAGAAGAAAACAGAATCGGTGTCCATAGCAACCATTTTTTCCTAGTTCATTTCATTTTCACCTTTATCCTGTGATCTTGTTGGTGATTATTTTAAATGGCAATATTTATTAAAGGCTCAAACAAATAAAATTAAATTAAATAAAGCCTTGTAATGTGTTTTCCATGAAAGTAAATTCTAGAAATAAAAGAAATCTTAATAACATTAGGAACACACTTAATTTAATTAACTTAGGTTATACACATAACCATATAAAATAGATCTTTAACTCATCCATTCAATTTACTTAACTTCTCTCAAAATAATTATATGATGCACTGCTTAAGCTCAATTGCTTTTAAACCTTTAACGGGAAGCTTTTTATAAGCATCAATAATCTGTAGATTCAAGTACAATGCACATTAATCATAAACTACTTCAAAACCATCCCTGCCTCTATAGGACAGCTCTTCAAGGTTTAATATTTTAGTAACCATTTTGAGCAAAGAGCTTATTATAGGAATTGTGGTAGACCTCCAAGACAAGTCCTTAGCTGCCTGATTTCTTGAATCTACCAATAGAGCGCTGAGCGCTATGTAACAGACAGGGACGGATCTAGGGGAGGGCAGACGGGTCTCTTGCCCCAGAGCGCAGTTTGTAAAATTCTTAAAAAGGCGGCAAAATTTGGATGGGGAATGGCAGTTTAGGTGCCAAAACCTGATCTTTAGGCACCAAAACCTGATCTTTAGGCACCAAAACCTGACCTTTAGGCGCCAAAACTGGATGGGGAATGGCAGCTTAGGCGCCAAAACCTGACCTTTAGGCGCCAAAACCTGACCTTGCCCCAGGCGCAACTTGGTCTAGATCCGTCCCTGGTAACAGAGTCAGCCAGCGATCTTGTGAAACTTCACAAACAAAAAGCTTGGTTGAGATATCAATAACCACCTCCCAGCAGCCTGTTCTGTTCTAGGGAGTAGGTAGGTTGGACAACGAGTATTGGGCAAGCAAGCATCGCCCCTAGTGGGAAGAACAATGCAGGACAATAGCACTCATTTGTCATGATAGATCGCTCAATGGTATTTCTGGATAGCCATTCTGATGCTAGGTTTTCTCCCGAGATGATTAAGAAGGCTCGTCTTTGAAGACAATACATGAGGAAAGGATTCCTATGTAAATGTTAGAGGCAGCTTCGCTGAGCTGAACAGCAGTATGTGAGCTGTTCAGATTCCTTTCCTATTTCATCATCACCCACAGTAGGTAGTCTAGGAGGAAGTGGGAGTGTGCATCAGTCAGTGATTCCTGTGAACACAGAGCTGACCCTAAAGGCGCGTACACACACAGGATGGAAGTCTCCCAATGAGGATCAGGACTAGTGTTGGGCGAACAGTGTTCGCCACTGTTCGGGTTCTGCAGAACATCACCCTGTTCGGGTGATGTTCGAGTTCGGCCGAACACCTGGTGGTGTTCGGCCAAACTGTTCGGGGTTCGCCCGAACTGTTGAATGCATGGCCGAACATGGCCGAACAGGGCCCCTGTTCGGCCGAACAGGGCCCTGTTCGGCCGAATACTGCCCCCCTATGGGGTCGCAGGCATAAGGGGGGAGCATGCCCCGGTCGCGGGGGGGGTCGGAAATTCCCCCCACCCCCTCCGCTAGCGCTCCCCCCTCTGCCCGCTTCCCCATAAAAAAAGTTATAGTACCTGGTGCCTGGTGGCTGGCAGTGGAGTGAGGAGGAGGAGGAGGAGTCCGAGTAGCAGAGTGGCGTTGAGGCCGGGCAGCGGGCGGTTCGGGCGGTTCAGCGCTAGTACCTTGTGGTACTTCCGCCCTTTCTCTGACCTCACGTCCTCTGCGTGATGACGCATACGAGGGTACGCGTGATGCGTACCCTCGTATGCAGAGGACGTGAGGTCAGAGAAAGGGCGGAAGTACCACAAGGGTACTAGCGCTGAACCGCCCGCTGCCCGGCCTCAACGCCACTCTGCTACTCGGACTCCTCCTCCTCCTCCTCACTCCACTGCCAGCCACCAGGCACCAGGTACTATAACTTTTTTTATGGGGAAGCGGGCAGAGGGGGGAGCGCTAGCGGAGGGGGTGGGGGGAATTTCTGACCCCCCCCGCGACCGGGGCATGCTCCCCCCTTATGCCTGCGACCCCATAGGGCCCCCATGTTCGGGGGTCCCATTGACTTCCATTGAGTTCGGCGTTCGGGCCGAACATGCCGAACATCTGGCCCATGTTCGGCCTGTTCGGCCCGAACCCGAACATCCAGGTGTTCGCCCAACACTAATCAGGACCTGATCCCTCAGGGGACATCGCTGGGCCGAAGCTGCACAGATGCATAGTCAGTCCACAGGCTGACAATGCATTCTATTGCTATGCAAGCTGGAAGAGGGCTGACCGAGTGACACGGTCATGACATCACATGGCTGGCGGTAACATAAAGCAATTGGCTGTTGCTTGGTGGCGATCGTAGGCTGTTGTACACATGCCAGGTTATCCTCAGAGATAGTCATTTTCAGCCACTTCAGCTGACTTTAACTTTGCGTGTGTACAGGCCTTTAGTTGATATGCTCTATGCTAGGGTAGAATCTAAGGAGTTTATCTGAAACATCCACATTAAATATTAAAAAAATAGTGTTAGAAATAGCCTAGCCCCTTCACATTTACTAACAATATAATGGTAAGGGTGAACTATGGCTAAAATATAACACAAAGAGCCGTAATGAATATGTCCTTCTTTATGTCGCCCCAAAAAGGCATGTAATATGCTGTGTGAAGAGGGTGTGACAAATCTTGTTTATATAAGACCTGTCATGTCCTGTTTTTCTTACCTGAGTTTCTTCAAGCCGTAACAACCATGATATTTTCTTCCATAGGATTAGCACAGACAGGACCTGTTTTTCATGTGTGTTTTAATTCTGCTGTACTGTTAAGGAAGGTGCTGGCACTCAGACCTCACCAGTACAGAGCTTATGGAGATACAATACAAAGTGACTGCAATACAAAAGACTTTAGTACTTGCAAGCTGCAAATGACACTGATGTGAAAGCAGAGCACAGTTAGTGTAGCAAGTAGAAACATGCTAAGTCAATAACCCTCTGAGAAAATAGACTTCAAGTGGGTTACTAAAATATATGTTTCTACCATTCATTCTGGTTTGGGAAGCCAATGAACTTGGCTCTATGTAGTATTATAAAATACATGTCTTGGAGGCTCTCAGATTACAAGGTGATCACTGTTCTGGCATCAGCACTACGTGTTTATGCCAATGCCTTGCCCTGTAGATTGTGAGCCTTGACTCCAGCTTCTAGTGTCCTCTGTAAAATAAAATCAGTGGAAATAGAAAGGCCACTTTTATAAATGGTTGACACTGCCTTACCCTTACAAGGGGTCGATTTCCCAGCCCTGCACTTGACCCTGAGCATTGTTGCCAGACGGTAGGGAGCTCCCTCTGCCACAGCTCTTCTGAGAATGCAACCTTAAAGTGAACCTCCAGACTAAAAATCTACTCAGCGGCACTGAAGAGGATTGGTGTTTCTTTAACAGTTTCACAGTATCAGAACTTTGTTTTTCTTACCCGAGCCTCATTTTAGCTGCACAGAAGCTAAGGTGTTTTTTTTTATTTTGAATTTGAGATTTGAAGCCTAGCGTGTGCAACTGGGAGGGGTGATCAGGACAGTTGGAACTGTGTCTCATGCTCCCTGTCACCTCCTTTCAACCAAAAATATGGCTGCCCCCTTGAAATCACAAACATTTGACTGTTCTTTTAAAACAGGGTGGGTAAGAGATTATATTATCAATCTATTTTAATTAACATAACTAATGTAATTTAATGACAGTATGTTTGTTTAGGCTGAAGTTCCTCTTTAAGGGCCCATTCACATGGGGAGCTCTCTAAGTGATTTCTGCAGCACTTTGAATCGTTGGCGATTGCTAGGGCTTTGAAAGGCTCTAGTGTAACAGGGACGGAGCAAGACCAAGTTGCGCCTGGGGCAAGGTCAGGTTTTGGCGCCTAAAGGTCAGGTTTTGGCGCCTAAACTGCCATTCATTTTACAGCCTTTTTAAAAATTCAACAAACTGCGCCTGGGGCAAGATACCCGCTCCCCCCCCCCAGATCCGTCCCTGTGTATAGTATATCGCCAGAGATATATTTGCGGAAATCGGTAACGTAGTGCATGCAGCCAATTTGTGATTTTGGAGCAATCGTGGCACAAGTGTTAAAAATTGCATATCGTTATCTCTCAAAAATCATGTTCCTGTTCAATGAAAAAACTAACAAAAAAAATACTCTGCACAGAGTGAATGGACCCTGACTACTATCACATTAACATGTACATAATTACTCTGGGTAAACCCCTGGATTATCAGTAAATTGTGAGTCTCATTTAACAATTCATCAGATGTAAAGGGTTAACACACTTCCCATCATTACAGCCATCAGTTGTAGTATCTACAGGCTTCTTTTACACTGCAAAATGCAGTTCTGAATCTTATTTTGATGCGATCTTCACTGGATGCTACCAACATAAGAATAAAAAAATACAGCATGTAGGACTTTTTAAAATCGCATCGAAATTGGAATCAGAATCCCATTGGAATTGCATGGAGTGTAAAAGAATCCTCAACCTTGAAGCCATAGTCAGGAGATTTCCACACTGCAGTGGAAAGTACCACCCTCAGTAGGAATCTCATCTTTTTCTTGTTGCATAACAACAAGAGTTGTTTAGGTGATACATGTAATGACTAACTGTACAGGATTTTTCTGCAAGCTTTCAAAACTTTAAGTTTCTTCTTTAGGCATGATACAGAACTGGTTCTGCCAGTTCTGAAACTTGCCTGAAGAAGAAACTTAAAGTTACGAAAGCTTGCATAGAAATCCTGTACAGCTATTCATTAAAGGTATCACCTAAACAACTTTTGTTGTTACATCATTTTTCTTCTTTAACACCTTCTTATTTTAGCAATCTTTGATGGAGGGAATGGTTTCCCATCATGTATCTCACAAACTGGTGTCTTTCTAAAGATTATTCACTTTACTATCGCCAAATGTTTTGGGATGCTTCCCTTTACACACACCTGAACTATAATAACGTTCTTTTCTTTATCTATAAGCTTTGATATGGGGTTGACCCACCCATTGTATCCATAACAGCTGCAATTCTTTTGGGAAGGCTTTCCACAAAGGTTAGGAGTGTGTTTATGGGCGTTTTTGACAATTATTTCAGAAGAGCATTTGTGAGGTCAGGCACTGATGTTGGATGTTAAGGACTGGCTCACAGCCTTCACTCTAACTGTTGGGTTGAGGTCAGGGCCTTGTGTAGGCAAGTCAAGATCCTCCACACCAAACTCGCTTTTTGCAAGGCAGGCAGCCATGTTGAAACAGGGAGAGGCTATCCCCTAACTGTTCCCAAACCCTGGAAACAACCCCAAACCATAATCCCCTTTCACCAAACTTTACATTTGGCACAGTGAAGTCAGGCAAGCACCATTTTTCTAGCATCTGCTAAGACAAGATTCATCCATCGGATTACCAGACCATTGTGATTCGTCACTCCAGAGAGCACATCTCCACTGCTGTAAAGTGCTTTACACCACTGCATCCAACGTTTTGCATTCCACCTGATAATGTAAGGCTCGGATGTATCAGCTTGGCCATGGAAACCCCATTCCATAAAGCTCTCCATGCAATGTTCTTGATCTAACCTGAAAAGTTTGGAGGTCTGTAGGCTTTGCAATGTGTGCATCAGTATGCACTGACCCTGCTCTGTGAATTTATGTGGCCTATCACTTTGTGACTGAGTTTCTGCTGTACCCAATTAATTCTACGTTGATATAATACAACTGCCAGTTTACCATGGAATATTTTTTTGAAAGGTACCATGGAATATTTAGTAGCGAGACAATGTCACAAATAGACTTACTGCCGAAACGCATGTATTCACATTGGCTTATTGCACAGGAGGAATTCTGTCATGGTACTACACTGGAAATGTTTGTAGAAGTAACCTGCATGCCTAAGCACTTTATTTTATATACCTGTGACTATGGACGTGATTAAAACACCTGCATTAAACTATTTTAAATTGCATCCAAATATTTTTGGCAATGTAGATACAGTAGCAGTAAAAAGTATTTGAACCCTTTGGAATTATATGGATTTCTGCACAAATTGGTCCTAAAATGTGATCTGATCTTTATCTTAGTCACAATAGACAATCACGATCTGCTTAAACTAATACCAGTCAAATAATTAAATGTTTCCATGTTTTTATTGAACACACCATGTAAACAATCACAGTGCAGGTGGAAAAGGTATGTGAACCCTTGGATTTAATAACTGGTTGAACCTCCTTTGGCAGCAAGAACTTCAACCAAATGTTTCCTTTAGTTGCAGATCAGATGTGCACAATGGTCAAGAGTAATTTTTGACCATTCCTCTTTACAGAACCGTTTCAGTTCAGCAATATTCTTGGGATGTCTAGTGTAAATCGCTTTCTTGAGGTCATGCCAAAGCATCTCAATTCAGCTGAGGTCAGGACACTGACTGGGCCACTCCAGAAGGAATATTTTCTTCTGTTCAAGCCATTCTGTTTATGATTTACTTGTATGCTTTGGGTTGTTGTCCTGTTGCAACACCCATCTTCTGCTGAGCTTCAGCTGGTGGACATATGGCCTTAAGTTCTCCTGCAAAATGTCTTGATAAACTTGGGAATTAATTTTTCCATTGATTATAGCAATCCATTCAGTTCCTGACACAGAAAAGCAGCCCCAAACCATGATGCACCCACCACCATACTTCACAGTTGGGATGAGGTTTTGATGTTGGTGTGCTGTGTCTCATTTTCTCCACACATGGTGTTGTGTGTTTCAACTCAACTTTGGTTTCAACAACTCAACTTTGGTTTCATTTGTCCACAAAATATTTTGCCAGTATTGCTGTGGAACATCCAGGTGCTCTTTTGCAAACTTTAAACGTGCAGCAATGTTTTTTTGGACAGCAGTGGCTTCCTCTGTGGTATTCTCCCATGAACTAGTTTAGTGTTTTACATATCATCGATTCGCCATTAGGGATGTAAGTATTTGCCAAAGACTTTTGTAACTCTTTAGCTGACACTCTAGGATTCTTCTTCACCTCATTAAGCATTCTGCGCTGTGCTCTTGCTGTCATCTTTACAGAACGGCCACTCCTAGAAAGAGTAGCAGCAGTGCTGAACTTTCCCCATTTATAGACAATTTGTCTTACCATGGACTGATGAACAGCGAGGCTTTTGGAGATACTTTTATAACCCTTTCCAGCTTTATGCAAGTCAACAATTCATAATCGTAGGTCTTCTGAGAGTTCTTTTGTGCTAGGCATCATTCACATCAGACAATGCTTATTGGTAAAAGCAAACCCAACACTGGTGTGTGTTTTTTATAGGACAGGGCAGCTGTAACCAACACCTCCAATCTCATCTCTTTGATTGGACTCCAGCTGGCTGACACCTCACTCCAATTAGTTCTTGGAGATATCATTAGTCTAGGGGTTCACCTACTTTTTCCACCTGCACTGTGAATGTTTACAATAAAAACATGGAAACATTTAATTATTTGTATGGTGTTAGTTTAAGCAGACTGTGATTGTTTATTGTTGTGACTTAAATGAAGATCAGATCACATTTTATGACCAATTTGGGCAAAAAGCCATATAATTCCAAAGGGTTCACATACATTTTACTGCTACTGTATTTTTGGAGATCTGCTGAGATTTAGTCGTTGACCACAAGAAACATGTGTCTTTAGTACTGCACTTGGGAGATTAGGAAAGAAAATATATGTTTTTTACACCTAGAGTATCATTTTGATTCCTCCCAAGGACCAATTATTTTGCAGTTCTCCACTTTACAATGAACCAGACTAGAAGATAATTCTATTTACCAAACTGGAACTATGATTTCATCTTATGATACAGGATTTCCAGCATGTCAGTAGTTCCAAATACATTTAGTTTGAACCATCAAAGTAAGTGAGCTGTTTATTCACTCAACCTAAATGTCTGATGTAAGCAATAAATGCTATACACATATATTGTAATCTACAGTACTTAGCTGAAAGACTGCAAATTGCAATTGCTCAGCTTACCTTGACCACCTTGTGGCAGTGATATGCAGAAACAGCACGTTGCCATGCTGTTCTGGGTGTCCAGAGTCGTTCCCAACTGTTAATGCAGCAGCACACAGGACCATTCGAATAACTGAAGAAACAGTGCGCAGTTCACATGCATTATCTATCAAATAAACATGTGGTGGTCAGGCAGCGACATGCTTAGCAATACCATTTTTAAAAACACTGTGTGGGCTGCTAAAACCAGGATGTGTGGCAGGAGTTTTAAATCCCAGTGGGGTTGTTTTGAATGTCCTGATACAGAAGTATTCAGAAAAATATACTGTAGATTTGAAAAACAGAATAAATTGTTTTTAAAAATACATTTTACTCACATTAGGACAAAGCTGTTTTGCAAGGGGATGGGGAGAGGTATTTTGTCCCACTTTTGCAAAGCATCTTCTGATGGACAATGTAAGCTGGTATTGCCCTGGGAACACAGACTCTCACTCTTGGGCACTGATATCCCTCTGAAATATCAGTCTACCCTGGGAATAAGGCCTGGTTCACACTGGCGTGGATGGAATTCTGATCCGTGTAAAAACTCCAGAATGGATCAGTTTTTAAAGGCATCAGTTCTCCCTCCATGAACCTCTATTTTGTCAATGCAACACATTCCTCGATTTGGAAACTCAAACTTGTGGTCCATTCGGCGGAATGACCTGAAGAGATCCATTAAAACGGAGCAAAGTGAACGGATCTTGTTCATTAACATAGGATCCGTTCACCTCCGTTAGGGTTCAGACCATTTTTTTTGTCCAATGTGATCCGGGCCTAAGAGATTAATACATTTTTGGGAGGGCTCACTTAAAGGAATACTGTAGGGGGGGTCAGAGGAAAATGAGTTGAACTTACCCAGGGCTTCTAATTGTCCCCCGCAGATGTCCTATGCCCGCACAGCCACTCACCAATGCTCCGGCCCCGCCTACGGATCACTTCTGGAATTTCAGACTTTAAAGTCTGAAAACCACTGCACTTGCGTTGCCGTGTCCTCGCTCCCGCTGATGTCACCAGGAGCATGCTACACAGGCACAGACCATACTGGGCCTGCGCAGTACGCTCCTGGTGACATCAGCATGAGCGAGGACACGGCAACGCAGGCGCAGTGGTTTTCAGACTTTAAAGTCTGAAATTCCAGAAGTGAACCCGGAGGTGGGGCCGGAGCATCGGTGAGTGGCTGCACGGGCATAGGATGTCTGCGGGGGACCATTACAAGCCCCGGGTAAGTTCAACTCATTTTCCCCCGACCCCCGTACAGTATTTCTTTAAATGAAAACTTGCTAAGGTGTTTTATAAACATGTTAAATCATCCTAATTATGCTGCCATAGTATCCTCACCTGCTATTTAGGTGGCAAGGACTGTAGCAATCGCCGGGAGAATAGTGATGGTCTGAAGTCACTTTCTGAATTGTTGAACTGCCATAGCTGACCAAACACATGCACAGGTTTTTCAATCGCGGGTTTACATTTCCAATGGGAATCAAAGTCTCAAAGTATTTCAGTCAAGTAGACCTCACTGGAGAAGAGCATTGATCCATCAGATTTAAAGTAAACCTGAGAGGGAAGGGATATAAAAAATGTATACATACAGTACCTGGGTCTTCCTCCAGCCCTCTCCTGCTTGATCAATCCATTGCCGCCGTCATCTGCTGCCGGCAGCCTCTGCAACTGACCCTCGAAAGTTGTCCAGAGGGGACCAGTTGTCGCAGGCGCAGTCCAACTGTGCGTGCGCCCCCATTGGGCCGGGAGTATTCTGCGTCTGCCGGAGGGGGCTGGAGGAAGCCCCAGGTATGTATAATTTTTTTTATCTCATGTACACTTTAATAGCTGCAAAGATTTTCTGGCTGACGTGTGTTATGTTTTTATTTCATTTATCAATTAACTCTTGGAAGAACACTATTTTTTAGCTGTTTGGATGTGATTCAAACTTGATTTAGTTATTTTTACATCTTAAAACTTATTTTTATCCATGTTTTTCTTTTTTGTATTCACAGATTACATTTATTTTTTGCTTTTGTATTAGATGGCCAAACGATTTTTTCCTGATACTATTTTATCCCTGTGTAGCTTGTTTCTTTATAATAGCCACCAGGTATATATGAAAAGCATGCAAAAATTAATTTTTCATGCACGTTTTCTCTCCTAATTCTCCTTACTGTTATATAATGGACAGAATGCTTTCATACTGGTTTATCATTTATATGTGAATTCCAGGTTGCTTGTTTTTGTATAATGTGTTTCCTGAATTCACAAAAGATCAAATATTTTGTTATTCATATTATCATCAGTAGCAATCAGGTTCCTGAAAACCATTAACTACACCTGTCAACAGTCACCAATTTTAAGTGATGATTCAAAGAGTTTGAATGTAGGGCAAATGCATATTAATTACCATGCCTAATAATAGCACAAAAGGAGACTATTTTCTAGAACATTTTGCCATGGGGTATCTGAGCAGCCAACTTTGTGTAAAAGGGTGGAGCTTTCCATTTCTGAGACGGTGACCTGACACACAGCTGAGATGTTGCTTGTTGAGAGCCAATACGAGGGCTTGGAGGAATGGCATCACCGAACAACATATCATCTAGTGAATTGCTGGTGCTACACTTGAAATACTGCAGTTGTGTTTATTAGACTAAGTTCACTTGTGTGAATCTTATTTTTAGCATAAATTAAGCAAGGAATTGTCTTTTCAAAGGCCTTCCAGATAGCATAGGTGTGCATCCTCTCTCATACTCTAGTGCATAGCTCCCAACTGTCCTTTTACTGTGGCTATGATAAAATAAATCGGGCTATAATTGCCAAAATCCAGGTCGAGACCTGGTCAATTTCTTCACGTAGGGGTATGATGGGGGCATGACTGAAAATATGGTGTGTCTAAAAGGTGTCCTTGTTCCTTATCTCAAGAAGTGGTGATGTATGCTAATATCTTTAAATATGGCTAAAGCACGAAGCAGTTCCTAAATTATTATTGAGTATTTTTTGAATGGATTAATGTCTCTTCACGACAAAGAACCAGAGTACCTAGAATTCCTTCTATGCTTATCCATTCATACCCAATTATCAGGACAGTCACACTGCATCAGAAAATGCATGGTCAGCCATTGCGTTAATGAATGGTGAACTCACAGGAGGGATTCATCAGATTTAGCTCGTACAGAGATTAAGAAGAATGACTTTAGCCAGGTTGCTTCAGGTGTTGGAGAGGCATTTGTCATTTCTGCTGGTTTCACTCTACAGTTATAATTTGGCTTTTGTGTTCTCAGCAAGTATAGCATTTCATACTTGGAAGATAAACAGGGCCCATTACTTTTGCAGAAAAGTTTTCTTGTGCTTGGCTGGTGGTGGGCATTGTGCCCGGGCCTGAGGGAACCTTGGAAGGATTATTTGGACAATCTTTATGTAAAGATGAAGTGTTCAGAAACAATGTCTCAAGCTTTACTTGCACAAACATGCTCTTTATTCATCCCCAGGCAAGCATGACTTCTGCTTCATGGCTTTTGATACTTCAGCAAACACATTTATTAGAACCATTTGAAAGAAAATAGCAGCACCCATTGTTCCTGCATGTTGATGTCATAGCTCAGGCTCTAATTTCTGTTTATGTAAGGTATGTTTTTGCTGATTATAAGACAGGGACCATGGGACATTGATTTCATTAAATAAAACCTTTTTCAGTTTTGGATATATGCTAGTGCTTTTACTTCCAAGTTTACTTAAGAGTTTGATGCTCTGACTGGTGTTTAGAAAAATGACGTGCACGATTAAAGTGGACTTAAGGTCAAAACAGAAAGTCCTCATGCTCATGTCACGCTGCGGAACAAATAAAAGCTTCATAGCCCTGCCTTAAAATTACTGGACAGGAAGTGTTTGCTCCATTAACTAAGCTAGGCTGAGGAAACAGATGGAGTTCTAAAGATGCATTTTAAGAAAGTGGCATTATGGGGATTTGAGAGGAGTCAGGTCTGCCTGAAGGATGTGATGAATTGGCCTTGCTTTCCAAAGCCTAATCTAGATACAGGAGCAGACACTTGGTGGCCTACTCTTTAAAAAAAAACGGAAAAAAAAACAACACGAAAAAGGCACTAAATGACTTTAAGAAGTGAAGCATGAGTACTTTCAATTTTGGCCCCAGGTCCACCTGCAATAGGTGTAGGTCCACCCATTCCAAAGGGGACAGTGAAAGTGTAGAGACTTTTGAACACATTATTATTATGATTATTTATTGGAATTTTATAGCACCAACCTATTGCACAGAGCAGTACAATACATAAGATTACAGACAATAACAGTGACCGACAACACAATACAGGTGATAAGCAATACGATACAACAACACAATACAGGTAATAAGTAAAAAGATACACAACACAATACAGGTAAACAATGCCAGATCATACACTGGAGTTGTAGTCCCAATAGTACAAGTTCACATTATTCTGCCCTGACCAAGGCTTACAATTTAGAGGGATGGGGTGGTGACACGAAAGCAGGAGGGCTGCATTGAGAGGTTATCGGGAGAGAGAGTTAGGGCAGCGTTGAGGTGGAGTAGGCCTCCTTGAAGAGGTGAGATTTAAGGGCTTGTTTGAAAGTGTTAAAGGAGGGGGCAAGGCTGATGGGCAGTAGGAGAGGAGGGGCAACTCTAGTGTAGTCGTGCATGGGAGTGCGAGATGTATGTGGTGGTTAGGAGGAGGTTGTTGGAGGAGCAAAGTGGGCTGCAAGATGTGTATCTGCTGACCAGGTCAGAGATGTAGGTCGGGCAGGACTTGTGTATACATTTCTAGGCCAAACATAGGATCTTGAAGCTGATTCTGAAGCAGATTGGAAGCCAATAAAGGGATTTGCATAGGGGAGTAGTGGAGATAGAACGATGGGAGGAATAGATTAGTTTGGCTCATGATGTATTGTAGGGGGCGTTGTGGTTCTGAGGGAGGCCTGACAGGAGGTTGATGCAGTAGTCTAGGTGGGAAATGATGAGGGCATGGACCAGGAGTTTGGCAGTGTCCGAGTTCAGGAAGGGCCCGATCTTGGAGATTTTGTATAAATGGAGATTTCAGGACCTAGCAATGGTTTAGATGTGGAGGGTGAAGAAGAGGGCTGAGCCAGGGTGACACCCAGGCAGCGGTCAAGATTACGCTGATCTCTCTGCCACCGACCATAGGGGAGAGGACGGTGGGGTGATCAGGATAGGGAGATGGTGAAAGGGAGAAGGTGATGGTCAGAGAGAGGGAACGATGTGATGTCCAAGTTGGGGAGGTCGGCTGATTTTGAGAGAATGAGGTCGAGAGTGTGGTCATAGCGGTGCAACAATATATTGGTCTGTTGGGAGTGGCCAAGGGCATTGGTGAGGGAGAGTATTTGAGAAGCGGTGGTGGAAGTAGCTATTGTCCATGGGAATCTTGAAGTCCCCAAGGATGATGGTCTGGAGGTCAAAGGAGAGCACATGTGGGAGTCAGTAGGCCAGGTTGTCCAGGAATTGTGTAGCGGAGCTGGATGGGGAGCATTAAAGGACTGTGATGACTGCCGGGAGTGGATGGTAGAGGCTAATAACATGGGTCGCAAAAGAGGTGTAAGTGTAAAGAAGGAAGTGACATGAGGACAAGGAAAGTGCAGGATGGGGAGAGGAGCCGGCCTATCCCACCCCTGGGTCAGTTGTTGGGTAAACACATGGGACTTTGTGACAGATTTATAAACCTGCAAGCAGCCCCTCTCTAAAGAAATATCTTATACTTTTAAAGTTATGTAGTTTTAACAAGCTCTGGAAGGATATGCTTCAACTTTTCATCAAAAGGCAGATGAAACTGACAGAAAGTAGATGATAATTTACTTCCTAAAGTATATCTTTCTTTACTCTTGGCAGTGTACCAGGTGTCTAGAGACCTAGATCATCTGAAAATGATGACCAAATTGGTCCATCTTTTCATTCTCTTTTCTTTGGTTGCAGCTTTGAATTTATGTATGAAGATAACTTATGCCATGTTGTTCTATTGTTTTTTTCTGTGACAATGCTTAGTAGAGTACAATAGTTGGCTTATGTACATGGGTGTAAAAGGGTGGCTCATGGAGGTTTTGTTTGTTTGGCCACTCGTCCCTCCATCTTGTCATAATGGGGTTTATTCATTAACCTCCTGTTACTTGCGCTATCTCATCAGCGTGCCTTAATTGCCAGAGTTTGCAAGCTACGCGGGCTAGTGGCCGCATAGCGCGTAATCAATCCCAGTGACAGGAGTGCATGCTATGCTGCGGTATTGCAGCATAGCAAGCACTAGTAACTTTTAACCTGCTCCACTCCTCCCGCCTTGAGCACCTGCGGGCCCACTCACGTTAAAGGATGCGATTTCCCCACACTCTGATTGGCCCAATAGGCTGCCTGTCAAGTAACAGGAGGTCACTCGAGCTATTTCTCTTAGTGTATCAACCCCATTATATCTCAGCATACATAAACATTATTGTTATTACTGCTACCTCCTGCTGTTTCCTGCCTTGGGTAGTGCCCGATGACCATCAAGAGAAGTTTTTTTTTCAGCCCCCTCTTGACAAAAGCTGAAAGGCATGCATGGTGGTTAGGTTAACAGGTTGGTGGCGGTAGTGTTGATTGGGGGGGGGGGGGGGGGGTAAGAGGGTAAAACATTCTTACTGCTCGTTTCCTGCTGACCACCAGACTGAATGTCTGGTCACTGAGCTGGGCATATGAAGCAGTATGCAGCATACCGTTTGAGAAAGTCCAGAGACACATGCGATACATATGGCTAACAACACTGTATCCACATCCCTAAGGAGCCCTGAGACCCCAATTAGCAGGCCAGCTGACAAGCAGCCGTATGTTGAGAGAAGCAGGGGAATGCTGGTTCACAGTGGACTGTGTTAAGCAAGGAGGGAAGGCACCTGGCGTAGATACAAGCACTGTATGACAGGAGGAGGTTGGCTGTTGAGTCCTGGACCTGTGGATGTCCCCTGGTAGAGGGTGAGAGCCTCACTGAGGCAAACAGAACTTTGTTTACAAACTCAATCTGTTTGAATGACATGCAGCCTACGATCCTTGCAATATTTTGCATCCAGCATACACACTACCAGCCCTAACACATCTGATCATTCCATAAGCTTGCAAACAACTTGAAGTAGACACTGCTTTGCTTGTTCTGTGAGTATAACTCGCTAGACATCTTCTGCATGTTCTTTGCATTCAGCACATGCAGTTATTGCTTCAGAAAACATCCAACAGTGATCAAGCCTGCATAAAATGATGGAAAGGGCATTGCTTTTGCTTGACTTGGAATCCTTTCCTGTGCTTACACACCGTGAAGTTATGAACACTGTCAGAGGGACTTATGCTTTACTAACATTGTATGTGCTTCAATGGATCCCTATGTATGGCCCGTTCTGTCTACATGACTCCCCTATGCAAATCCCTTCACTGGCTCCCGATCCCCTTCAGAATCAGCTTCAAGATCATATGTCTAGCCTATCTAGTCCTGCCTGACCTACATCTCTGACCTGGTCAGCAGATACATACCTGGCCGCCCACTTCGCTCCTCCAATGACCTCCTCCTAACCACCCCACGCACCTCCTACTCCCATGCACGGCTACAGGACTTCACTACAGCTATCCCCATCCTGTGGAACTCTTTACCACTTGCCCCCTCCTTCAACACCTTCAAAAAACCACACTCAAAATTTACTCCTTCAAGGAGGTCCTACCTCACAGCTGCCCCAACTCTCTCCGCTGAGAACCTCTCAATGCAGCACCTCTGCCTTTGTATCACTACTTTCTCCCTCTAGATTTTAAGCCTTTGGCAGGGCCCTCCCTTCTTTTGTATTATACTTGATTGTGCACCCTACCCACAGAATAACGTGAACTTGTAATATTGGGACTACTACTCCAGTGTATGATCTGGCATTGCACATTGTATTGCTTATTACATGTATTGTGTTGTCGGTCACCCCTATCATCATTGTTTGTAACCTTATTTATTTCCAGCGCTGCATAATATGTTGGCGCTACATAAATCCAATAAATAATAATAATTAAACACCAAAAAAGTAGAGAAATATGCCAGAAGGGCAGCTGGACACTTGGCATCTTACTGCTGGGAACAGAATATTTCTCATGCTCTTTCAGAGATCATTATTCTATTTTGCGCTGTGATAAGTATTTTCCCTGTCTGGGCATACACAGAAGGCTTCATGTGTCCCAACTGGGAATAACATGGTACAGAGCAGCATTTGCTCAAATGGAAAAACGGAGTACTTTACTGATTCCGGAGAATGTTTTTACTTTACTTTACCTCAATATCTTTCATTTCTGAAGAAAGGCTGCTGACTTCCAGCATTTCCACATTCATTTGATGTAAATGATTCTATGGCTGACATGGGAATGCTCAGAGCTTACTGGGAACCTTAAATATAACTGGTTCTGGAAACATCCCTATGCACAGCTTAATGTATTTCAGACTCTATTCTGCAGGCTGTCAAACACACTTTGGCATAAAGTACAATACAGAATATGAGCAAGGCTTGGTGTACAGAGGCGCCAGAGTAGAATAAAAATGTTTAAAAACCGTCTAAAAGAAGGGGATGTTCAGGTGGACTTACCTCCCTCAAAAATATAGAACTCAATTGAGTCACAATATATCAATACAAAAAACATTTTATTTAACTCCACTTAGTGCAACGCGTTTCGCAGGTGTGGTCCTGCTTCATCAGGCAAACAGGAGTATAACTCAATGGGTCTAGATGCAGAAGACCCATTGAGTTATACTCCTGTTTGCCTGATGAAGCAGGACCACACCTGCGAAACGCGTTGCACTAAGTGGAGTTAAATAAAACGTTTTTGTATTGATATATTGTGACTCAATTGAGTTCTATATTTTTGAGGGAGGTAAGTCCACCTGAACATCCCCTTCTTTTAGACGGTTTTTAATCATTTTTATTCTACTCTGGCGCCTCTGTACACCATGCCTTGCTGAAATCTTGATTCCACCCTCGGTGGAGGGGTGCTTCCCCATTTCCTATCTACAGAGAGCGACATCTTAATAACCTGAGTGGGGTCAGGTTCTAATACTCCCCATCTGCACTTGAAGTGGTTGCCTATGGGTAACCCATGTTTGTGAGTATTTCTTAATATTTTGCTTTAAACCACAACCAACTTAACAATACTACACCATATTGGGCTCTCAATTTCTCTTTGCTCTTCCAAGCACAATACAGAATATGAAGACACCTTTCTATATTATTATTGATTTATATAGCACCAGCAGCTTGCATGGGGCTGTACAGCAAAAGGTATAACATTACAATATAAACAATACAACAGTTAACAATACAAGACAATAGTGGATTACAGCTGATGCAGTAAACAAATCAACCACAGATCTTACATGGGGTGGAAGATATGTACGCACATTACACAGCATTAGGAGGCAAAAGGCAAATATTCAAGTCAATCATTTTATAGAATTGAGAGAAAATCGTGCGTGTTCCAGAATTCCCAATCGATGAAAAGTGGCTGATTTTATGTCAATACAACCAGCTTAGTCGATCGAGCAGGATGCAAGATATCAGTCAATTGCACAGGAATTGGCTACTGTTCACATATCATTCGATCGACTCTGAATCGATTTTTGCATTCAGAGCATGGAGACACAACATCGGTTAAATCGAATTTGAAGGTGAACCGCATAGGATATCGTTTGTAGTGTGTGGGTTCCTAGTTGATCAACTTTCCATCAACAATATTGAAGTTGATTTCTTAATAAAGTCGATCGCTTTGTCTATTGAATCAGAATTGCTAGATGTATGGCTACATTAAATGGTCAAGGAATAGGACAATAGGCAAAGAGACGCTGTGTATGAGATAGTGAAAAAGGTGGTCAGTGGCCAAGTTGTCCTAAGTGAGAGAGTATGCTTGTCCAAAGAGGATAGTTTTTAGGTTGTGCCTAAAAAGGTTAAGTGTGGGTGAGTGGCAAATGTGTTGAGAGAGGGAGTTCCAGAGGAGCGGAGAGGATCAAGAGAAATCTTGTAAGCGAGAGTGAAAAAAAGGAGACCAAAGAGGAAGGAGAATATTGTACTTAGATCTGTAATTTCTTTTTTCATGACTTTAATTTGTCAGTGTTATAAGTTACATTTTGAGATGGCCACCAGAGATGCAATTTGGTTGCAAAAACATGGCAACAAAAGTGTTAAAAGAGGCTTCCAGAGCCACATACAGTACGCCCTTCTGCCCTTACTATTATCTCTTTCTTGACCTGGGCTCCCTACATGGGGATGAGCCCCCTGTCCTACACATCAGGGCAAAGGTGCTTTCTAGGAGAATAGTGGTGGGAGAATTGCCACTTCTAATGGTAAATACCATGTAGACTGGTATCAAATTTCCTGTGGAATACCAGCTTGCATGGGGGACATTACATGGCTGCTGCACATTTATTTGAAGTGGCCGTTCCTCTGAGCAGTATTTTGGCTGGCCATAAAGAGGACACTTTGTATTTGCATGTTTCCATATTCATGCAAAGGAGCAGCAACACAGTAGGTCACTGTTTCTGTCACCTGCAGCCTTAGTGGTCCTGTCAGAACAAAGGCAGCATATGGCAATGTGCAATCACCTGACTTAGGAAATTTTAGTATAAGGGATTTTTGGTCTCTTTTAGTGCCCTATACTTCTTTGCGCAGAAAGCTCCTGGCCATGGGTGGCTGCTTTTGCGCAAGCGCAGGTGTGTGCACAAGCTGCTAACAGTCACGCTCCTGTGGCTGGCAGCTTACTACACATGCAGTAGGAGACTTGGTGACTGCGTAACTGTAGTGAGCTACACCGTAGGGGCTAGAAGAAGCCCCAAGGACAGTCTAGATGGACCTGTACTTTTAGCCTCAAGTAACCTTTAGAGACTGGGTTCCACAGCTCTCCCAAGGTTAATATACTTTCAGTTACTGTATTTTAACATTTAATACAGAGGTCATGGTATGTACAGTATATAGAGTGGGGTATAGAACTGTATTAGTTGGGCCTATTTTTAACATTGAGTCTCAAGCGTCCAGAAAGCACACAATTCTACAGAAACCCCTTTTGCAAAAGCAATAGAAGACAGTAAAAACAAAATGTCCTGATGTGAAAAATCTCACTGGAACTTTAAACATGCTGCAGTTCCTGCTTGCTGGAAGCTTTGTCTAATCAAAATAGAAAACAAAACAAAACTGTCTGCATTAGAATGTAAGAGCTCTGGTTTGCCAAGGTAAAAAAGTGGACTTGGGACTCGGTGTTTTGTCTCTGAAGAGGAGCTGTTAGGAAAACAGGAAATCTTGTGACCATAGCTTAGATTATGTACTACCATCCTTTTCATAAGTGTTCAAGATGCTTAACTGTGGAAATGTGAAGAGCACTATTGCCCCGCATTGCTGTGTTCTCCCTGTGGTTGCATGGGTTTCCTTCAGAAACTCTGTTTTTTTTAATCACATTTCCCAAAAAAATTGCCCCCCCCCCCCCCCCAAAAAAAAAAAAAACAACCAAAAACTAAACAACACAAAGCAAAACAAAAAACATATGACCTTAGATTATGCTGGACATATGACCATGACCATGGTAAGTATTGCATTGTGAAAATAATATGTACTTACTTTACTTTGTAAAGGCACTGTGGAAGATGTCAGTGCTATATAAATACACAATAAATAAAATCAGGTGTAAGTGTATACATTTGCAGCCATACAAAAAAGGATAGAGCCAGTAACAAATAGATAACTAATATAATGCCATGGATATGTGTATATAGCAGCCTCAACAACAAAAAAGAATATCCATAGCAAATACAAATGAACCAATAAGGTTCAAAAATATTAAAAGTTAACTGGGGACGCATCCTTAAATAAAATCAATTAAAACCAGGCCAGTAGACGGAGGACAAAGTCAAAGGCACAGCAAGTAATACATCCACAGAGATAATGAGCAGTGCAAAGTAAATGATAATACACGGGTAACAAAACTACAAGGCTCACAGAGCAGGCAAATAGAATATATATACTGTATATAATCATGCTGCAGCACTGCCTGCACATGTGGAGGTAAATCAAATAATGACACAAACAAAGATGAGTAAACACCTCCAGGGATATGAGTTCTAGTCATCTGCCGCCCGCAGCGCTTAAAGGCTCGTACACACCTACCAACAATCTGTCCAACTACAGGGAGTGCAGAATTATTAGGCAAATGAGTATTTTGACCACATCATCCTCTTTATGCATGTTGTCTTACTCCAAGCTGTATAGGCTCGAAAGCCTACTACCAATTAAGCATATTAGGTGATGTGCATCTCTGTAATGAGAAGGGGTGTGGTCTAATAACATCAACACCCTATATGAGGTGTGCATAATTATTAGGCAACTTCCTTTCCTTTGGCAAAATGGGTCAAAAGAAGGACTTGACAGGCTCAGAAAAGTCAAAAATAGTGAGATATCTTGTAGAGGGATGCAGCACTCTTAAAATTGCAAAGCTTCTGAAGCGTGATCATCGAACAATCAAGCGTTTCATTTAAAATAGTCAACAGGGTCGCAAGAAGCGTGTGGAAAAACCAAGGCCTAAAATAACTGCCCATGAACTGAGAAAAGTCAAGCGTGCAGCTGCCAAGATGCCACTTGCCACCAGTTTGGCCATATTTCAGAGCTGCAACATCACTGGAGTGCCCAAAAGCACAAGGTGTGCAATACTCAGAGACATGGCCAAGGTAAGAAAGGCTGAAAGACGACCACCACTGAACAAGACACACAAGCTGAAACGTCAAGACTGGGCCAAGAAATATCTCAACTTTTATGGATTGATTAAGTGAGAGTGAGTCTTGATGGGCCAGATGAATGGGCCCGTGGCTGGATTGGTAAAGGGCTGAGAGCTCCAGTCCGACTCAGACGCCAGCAAGGTGGAGGTGGAGTACTGGTTTGGGCTGGTATCATCAAAGATGAGCTTGTGGGGCCTTTTCGCATTGAGGATGGAGTCAAGCTCAACTCCCAGTCCTACTGCCAGTTTCTGGAAGTCACCTTCTTCAAGCAGTGGTACAGGAAGAAGTCTGCATCCTTCAAGAAAAACATGATTTTCATGCAAGACAATGCTCCATCACACGCGTCCAAGTACTCCACAGCGTGGCTGGCAAGAAAGGGTATAAAAGAAGAAAAACTAATGACATGGCCTCCTTGTTCACCAGATCTGAACCCCATTGAGAACCTGTGGTCCATCATAAAATGTGAGATTTACAAGGAGGGAAAACAGTACACCTCTCTGAACAGTGTCCGGGAGGCTGTGGTTGCTGCTGCACGCAATGTTGATGGTGAACAGATCAAAACACTGACAGAATCCATGGATGGCTGGCTTTTGAGTGTCCTTGCAAAGAAAGGTGGCTATATTGGTCACTGATTTGTTTTTGTTTTGTTTTTGAATGTCAGAAATGTATATTTGTGAATGTTGAGATGTATTAGTTTCACTGGTAAAAATAAATTATTGAAATGGGTATATATTTGTTTTTTGTTAAGTTGCCTAATAAGTATGCACAGTAATAGTCACCTGCACACACAGATATCCCCCTAAAATAGCTAAAACTAAAAACAAACTAAAAACTACTTTCAAAAATATTCAGCTTTGATATTAATTAGTTTTTTGGGTTCATTGAGAACATGGTTGTTGTTCAATAATAAAATTATTCCTCAAAAATACAACTTGCCTAATAATGCTGCACTCCCTGTATTTGCCAAACTGTCAAGCCCCATTCACACGTTAAACAGCGGTCTTTTTTGCAGCACCATTGTCAAACAGCTTTTGTTGTGAAACAAGTAAAAAAAAAAGTATTTTGCTATTGTTTAAAAAGTTGATAAGACTGATAAGAAGTCAATCCAACAGTTGTATTGACTTCTTATCAGTCTTATCAGCTGTTTGAGCAAAAGAAAAATACTTTTTTAGTTGATTCAACTTGTTTGACAACAAATGTTGTATGGGGCTTAACAGACAAGTTGGTATATAGTTGGACAGATAGTTGGTAGATGTGTATGAACCTTAACCCATTCGCGTTCCGTCGTTTTCACTTGAGAAATGTTCACCTCCCATTCATTAGCCTATAACTTTATCACTACTTATCACAATGAACTGATCTATATCTTGTTTTTTCCGCCACCAATTAGGCTTTCTTTGGGGGGTACATTTTGCTAAGAGCCACTTTACTGTAAATGTATTTTAACAGGAAGAATAAGAAAAAAACGGAAAAATGCATTATTTCTCAGTTTTCAGCCATTATAGTTTTAAAATAATACATGCCTTCATAATTAAAACTCACGTATTGTATTTGCCCATATGTCCCGGTTATTACACCGTAAAAATTATTTCCCTATCACAATGTATGGCGACAATATTTTATTTGGAAATAAAGGTGCATTTTTTCCGTTTTTCATCTATCACTATTTACAAGTTTAAAATAAAAAAAAAATATAGAAGTATTTCATCTTTACATTGATATTTAAAAAGTTTAGACCCTTAGGTAAATATTTACATTTTTTGTAATGTTTTTTTTTTTTTTATCCACCGCCTACTTCATATTGGCGGCGGCAAAGTGGCAGCCCCAGGACCACGTAATGCAGATTGGCGTCAGGTCCTGGGGCACTCTCTGGCCGGGGATCGCGCGCATCCACCGGCAATAGGCTCCGCCCACCCGCGACGTCAACCCGCCGGCCAATCGGAAGCGCCGGCGGGTTGTTAACCCGACGATCCCCGGATAGGAAGCGTATAATACGCTTTGTAATGTTTACAAAGTGTATTATACAGGCTGCCTCCTGCCCTGGTGGTCCCAGTGTCCGAGGGACCACCAGGGCAGGCTGCAGCCACCCTAGTCTGCACCCAAACACACTGATCTGCCCCCCCCTGCCCCCTAATCGCCCACAGTACCCCTCAGACCCCCCCCTGCCCACCCCCCAGACCACCATTTGCACACAATCACCCCCCTAATCACCCATCAATCACTCCCTGTCACTATCTGTCAACGCTATTTTTTTTTATAGTCCCTAAACTGCCCCCTGCTCCCTCCTGATCACCCCCCCACCCCTCAGATTCTCCCCAGACCCCCCCAGACCCTCCCCCCCCCCTGTGTACTGTATGCATCTATCCCCCCTGATCACCTGTCAATCACCCGTCAATCACCCCCTGTCACTGCCACCCATCAATCAGCCCCTAACCTGCCCCTTGCGGGCAATCTGATCACCCACCCACACCAATAGATCGCCCGCAGATCCGACATCAGATCACCTCCCAAATCCATCGTTTACATCTATTCTCTCCTCTAAACACCCACTAATTACCCATCAATCACCCATCAATCACCCCCTATCACCACCTGTCACTGTTACCCATCAGATTAGACCCTTGCGGGCACCCAATCGCCCGCCCACACGCTCAGATTGCCCTCAACCCCCCCCCCTTATTGATTCGCCAGTGCATTATTTACATCCGTTCTTCCCTGTAATAACCCACTGATCACCTGTCAATCACCCCCTGTCACTGCCACCCATCAATCACCCCCTGTCACTGCCACCCATCAATCAGCCCCTAACCTGCCCCTTGCGGGCAATCTGATCACCCACCCACACCAATAGATCGCCCGCAGATCCGACATCAGATCACCTCCCAAATCCATCGTTTACATCTATTCTCTAAACACCCACTAATTACCCATCAATCACCCATCAATCACCCCCTATCACCACCTGTCACTGTTACCCATCAGATTAGACCCTTGCGGGCACCCAATCGCCCGCCCACACGCTCAGATTGCCCTCAAACCCCCCCTTATCGATTCGCCAGTGCATTATTTACATCCGTTCTTCCCTGTAATAACCCACTGATCACCTGTCAATCACCCCCTGTCACTGCCACCCATCAATCACCCCCTGTCACTGCCACCCATCAATCAGCCCCTAACCTGCCCCTTGCGGGCAATCTGATCACCCACCCACACCAATAGATCGCCCGCAGATCCGACATCAGATCACCTCCCAAGCGCAGTGTTTACATCTATTCTCTCCTCTAAACACCCACTAATTACCCATCAATCACCCCCTATCACCACCTGTCACTGTTACCCATCAGATTAGACCCTAATCTGCCCCTTGCGGGCACCCAATCACCCGCCCACACACTCAGATTGCCCTCAGACCCCCCCCCCCCCCTTATCAATTCGCCAGTGCAATATTTACATCTGTTATTCCCTGTAATAACCCACTGATCACCTGTCAATCACCCATCAATCACCCCCTGTCACTGCCACCCATCAATCACCCCCTGTCACTGCCACCCATCAATCAGCCCCTAACCTGCCCCTTGCGGGCAATCTGATCACCCACCCACACCAATAGATCGCCCGCAGATCCGACATCAGATCACCTCCCAAGTGCAGTGTTTACATCTCGTCTCTCCTCTAAACACCCACTAATTACCCATCAATCACCCCCTATCACCACCTGTCACTGTTACCCATCAGATTAGACCCTAATCTGCCCCTTGCGGGCACCCAATCACCCGCCCACACCTCAGAACGCCCTCAGACCCCAGCCCTGATCACCTCGCTAGTGCATTGCTTGCATCTATTTCCCCCCTCTAATCACACCTTGAGACACCCATAAATCACCTCCTGTCACCCCCTAGCACACCTACCCATCAGATCAGGCCCTAATTTGCCCCGTGTGGGCTCCTGATCACTCGGCCAAACCCTCAGATCCCCCTCAGACCCCCTTCCGATCACCTCCCCAGTGCATTGATTGCATCTATTTTCCCCTCTAACCGCCCCCTGAGACACCCATCAATCACCTCCTGTCACTCCCCTAGCACTCCTATCCATCAGATCAGGCCCAATACATCCTGTCATCTAAGAGGCCACCCTGCTTATGACCGTTTCCACAAAATTTGCCCCCTCATAGACCACCTGTCATCAAAATTTGCAGATGCTTATACCCCTGAACAGTCATTTTGAGAAATTTGGTTTCCAGACTACTCACAGTTTTGGGCCCGTAAAATGCCAGGGCAGTATAGGAACCCCACAAGTGACCCCATTTTAGAAAGAAGACACCCCAAGGTATTCTGTTAGGTGTATGATGAGTTCATAGAAGATTTTATTTTTTTGTCAAAAGTTAGAGGAAATTGGATTTTTATTGTTTTTTTCACAAAGTGTCATTTTTCACTAACTTGTGACAAAAAATAAAATCTTCTATGAACTCACCATACCCCTAACGGAATACCTTGGGGTGTCGTCTTTCTAAAATGGGGTCACTTGTGGGGTTCCTATACTGCCCTGGCATTTTAGGGGCCCTAAACCGTGGGGAGTAGTCTAGAAAACAAATGCCTCAAAATGACCTGTGAATAGGACGTTGGGCCCCTTAGCGCACCTAGGCTGCAAAAAAGTGTCACACATGTAGTATCGCCATACTCAGGAGAAGTAGTATAATGTGTTTTGTGGTGTATTTTTACACATACCCATGCTGGGTGGGAGAAATCTCTCTGTAAATGGACAATTGTGTGTAAAAAAAATAAAAAATGTGTCATTTACAGAGATATTTCTCCCACCCAGCATGGTTATATGTAAAAATACACCACAAAACACATTATACTACTTCTTCTGAGTACGGCGATACCACATGTGTGACACTTTTTTGCAGCCTAACTGTGCTAAGGGGCCCAAAGTCCAATGAGTACCTTTAGGATTTCAAAGGTCATTTTGAGACATTTGGGTTCAAGACTACTCCTCACGGTTTAGGGCCCCTAAAATGCCAGGGCAGTATTGGAACCCCACAAATGACCCCATTCTAGAAAGAAGACACCCCAAGGTATTCCGTTAGGAGTATGGTGAGTTCATAGAAGATTTTATTTTTTGTCACAAGTTAGCGGAAATTTATATGTATTGTTTTCTTTTTTCACAAAGTGTCATTTTCCGCTAACTTGTGACAAAAAAAAAATCTTCTATGAACTCACCATACCCCTAACGGAATACCTTGGGGTGTCTTCTTTCTAAAATGGGGTCACTTGTGGGGTTCCTATACTGCCCTGGCATTTTAGGGGCCCTAAACCGTGAGGAGTAGTCTAGAATCCAAATGCCTCAAAATGACCTGTGAATAGGACGTTAGGCCCCTTAGCGCACCTAGGTTGCAAAAAAGTGTCACACATGTGGTATCGCCGTACTCAGAAGAAGTAGTATAATGTGTTTTGAGGTGTATTTTTATACATACCCATGCTGGGTGGGAGAAATCTCTCTGTAAATGGACAATTGTGTGTAAAAAAAATCAAATAATTGTCATTTACAGAGATATTTCTCCCACCTAGCATCTGTATGTGTAAAAATACACCCCAAAACACATTATACTACTTCTCCTGAGTACGGCGGTACCACATGTGTGGCACTTTTTTGCACCCTAAGTGCGCTAAGGGGCCCAAAGTCCAATGAGTACCTTTAGGATTTCACAGGTCATTTTGCGACATTTGGTTTCAAGACTACTCCTCACGGTTTAGGGCCCCTAAAATGCCAGGGCAGTATAGGAACCCCACAAATGACCCCATTTTAGAAAGAAGACACCCCAAGGTATTCCGTTAGGAGTATGGTGAGTTCATAGAAGATTTTATTTTTGTCACAAGTTAGCAGAAAATGACACTTTGTAAAAAAAAAACAATTAAAATCAATCTCCGCTAACTTGTGACAAAAAAAAAAAATCTTCTATGAACTCACCATCCTCCTAATGGAATACCTTGGGGTGTCTTCTTTCTAAAATGGGGTAATTTGTGGGATTCCTATACTGTCCTGGCATTTTAGGGGCCCTAAACCGTGAGGAGCAGTCTTGAAATGAAATTTCTCAAAATGACCTGTGAAATCCTCAAGGTACTTATTGGACTTTGGGCCCCTTAGCGCAGTTAGGGTGCAAAAAAGTGCCACACATGTGGTATCGCCGTACTCAGGAGAAGTAGTATAATGTGTTTTGGGGTGTATTTTTCCACATACCCATGCTGAGTGGGAGAAATATCTCTATAAATAGACAATTGTGTGTAAAAAAAATAAAACAATTGTCATTTACGGAGATATTTCTCCCACCCAGCATGGGTATGTGTAAAAATACACCCCAAAACACATTATACTACTTCTCCTGAGTACGTCAATACCACATGTGTGGCACTTTTTTGCAGCCTAACTGCGCTAAGGGGCCCAAAGTCCAATGAGCATCTTTAGGCTTTACAAGGGTGCTTACAATTAGGCACCCCCAAAATGCCAGGACAGTGAACACACCCCACAAATGACCCCATTTTGGAAAGTAGACACTTCAAGGTATTCAGAGAGTAGCATAGTGAGTCCGTGGCAGATTTCATTTTTTTTTGTCGCAAGTTAGAAGAAATGGAAACTTTTTTTTTTTTTTGTTTTGTTACAAAGTGTCATTTTCCGCTAACTTGTGACAAAAAATAAAATCTTCTATGAACTCACCATGCCTCTCACTGAATACTTTGGGATGTCTTCTTTCCAAAATGGGGTCATTTGGGGGGGATTTGTACTATCCTGGAATTTTAGCCCCTCATGAAACCTGACAGGTGCGCAGAAAAGTCAGAGATGCTTGAAAATGGGAAAATTCACTTTTGGCACCATAGTTTGTAAACGCTATAACTTTTACCCAATCCAATAAATATACACTGAATGGTTTTTTTTTTATCAAAGACATGTAGCAGAATAACTTTCGCCCTCAAATGTATAGGAAATTTTACTTTATTTGAAAAATGTCAGCACAGAAAGTTAAAAAAGTCATTTTTTTGACAAAATTCATGTCTTTTTTGATGAATATAATAAAAAGTAAAACTCGCAGCAGCAATCAAATAGCACCGAAAGAAAGCTGTATTAGTGACAAGAAAAGGAGGTAAAATTCATTTAGGTGGTAGGTTGTATGACTGAGCAATAAACCGTGAAAGCTGCAGTGGTCCGAATGGAAAAAAAGGCTCTGGTCCTTAAGGGGTTTTATGACTGCAGTCCTTAAGTGGTTATATTAAATATTTTATTTGGGTAGTTTTGGGAGGGTGGGGTGTAAACAAGTGATTTATAATGTAAATGTGTGTTTGAATTTTATTTTTTTTACTTTTAGTTGTAGTTTTACTTTTTGGCCACAACATGGCGGCCATGAGTTTGTTTACATGACGTCACTCTAAGCGTAACACGCGCTTAGAGCGACGCATGGGGTACGTTACAGCCAGAAAAAGCGAAGCTTCCTAGAGAAGCTGTCGCTTTTTCAGCAGGGGAGAGGAATCAGTGATCGGGCACCATAGCCCGATTCACTGATTGCCTGGCTAATGAACCGCGGGCCGGGAGCAAGCGTGCGCGCGCGCGCCATCGGCCGCGGGAGCACGCGGTAGCGCGCATGGTTCCTGGACGTAGTTTCTACGTCCAGGAACCAAAATAGGTTAAGAAGCTAATTGAGCAAAGAGCAAAAGTGGAGAGGGATGACATCGCCTCTTTAGTTGAGATAACTTGGTCTGTCAAAGTGAGGATCAGATCATCTGCATAGACTTGTTGTTTGATCTGAGTATCCCCTACCCCTACTGGCAGATCACTGATTTGCTCATTAGCCTGGATTTTCTGGATTAGGGTTTCCATGGGGGATAAGGGGCATCCTTGACAAATTCCATTTGATATCTTAAAATCTCTCACTAAATGACCGGTAATAGTAACACAAGCTATCTGGTTGGAGTTCTTAATTCTCACAATAAATCATGTCCCCGGATTAAAAAGGGCTAAGGTTGAAAAAATAAATCTCTGGACAACCTATCAAAAGCCTTCTCTGCGTCAATGGCTATGAGTGCAGCAGTTTTTTTTTCTCTACAGGAAAATATAAAATTATTGACCACCACTATGTGGCTGTCACTGATCTGGCGTCCTAACCTGAAGCTGTTTTGTTGGGGACATAGAAGTTGGGCTAAAAGAATAACCAATCAGTTGTATAGAATTCTGCTATAGATCTTAACGTCAGAATTCATCAGGAAAATAGGACGATAATTTGCACAATTTTTATTATCTTTACCCTCCTTTGGGATCAATGAAATAGTATCTTTGTTTGTAAGCCAGGACAACATAATATCATTGGGTTAGCATTTAATCATACTACAGAAGGGAGAGAAAAGTTCTGTTAGCATCGTTTATAAAATGCATTTGTGAAACCATCTGGGCCAGGGCTTTTGTCCCATTCCAGACCAGTGACCACCTTTATAAATTCCTCCTCTGTGATTGGAGCATTTAGTTTAATACACTCATCCTTGTTAAGTGATGGCATTGGTTAAGGCACGCTCCTATCTAAGTAAAGGCACGCTCCTAAGCAAGGCACGCTCTGAAGTAAAACACGCTCCTATCTAAGGAAGGCACGCTCCTAAGAAAGGCACGCTCCTATCTAAGAAAGGCACGCTCCTAAGTAAGGCACGCTCCTATCTAAGGAAGGCACGCTCCTAAGAATGGCACGCTTCTAAGTAGTGATGCTCAAATACCCCTTTTTAAAATTCGAGTTTGGTCGAATTCGAATAGTAAATTATTCGAGGTCAGTCGAATATTCGAGTCGAATAATTTTTACTATTCGATTCGACCTCGGACTTCGAGCTCACTATTCGAGTCGGTATTCGAGCTAACTATTCGAGCTGACTATTCGAATTGGCCTTAAATAGCCTTCCAACACTTGTTTTGAGGGTGAATGATGCAAGAAACCTCTTTTTTTCCAAGTAACAACAGCAAGTGATTATGTGGGGATGTTCCTTTAAAAAAAATGTGGAAAGAGAAGTTGTGTCCTTAATTTTGTTCAGTAGTGTTACTGTATATACTTGTTCTTCTTCTTCTTTATCTTTCTTCTTCTTCTTCTCGATCTTTTTCTTCTATATCTTCTTCTTCTTCTTCTATATCTTCTTCTTCTTCTTCTATATTGTCTTCTTCTTCTTCTTCTTCTTCTTCATCTTCTTCTTCTTCTTCTTCTTCTTCTTCTTCTTCTTCTTCATCTTCTTCTTCTTCTTCATCTTCTTCTTCTTCTTCTTCTTCTTCTTCTTCTTCTTCTTCATCATCATCATCATCATCTTCTTCTTCTTCTTCTTCTTCTTCTTCATCTTCTTCATCTTCTTCATCATCTTCTTCTTCTTCTTCTTCATCTTCTTCTTCTTCATCTTCTTCATCTTCTTCTTCTTTTTCATCTTCTTCTTCATCATCTTCTTCATCTTCTTCTTCATCTTCTTCTTCTTCTTCATCTTCATCTTCTCCTTCCTTTTCAATATCGTCTTCTTCTTCTTCACGTATTTCTCTTTTCAATTTTTTTTTTAAAGAAATGCAGCTATTTTTGAGCGTAACAAATAGCTGGTGGGCGCACGCATGTTGGAAGCGCCATTGTATGTGCTCCCTGGCAGTGGAAACACAAAGACAGCAGGAGGTAAATTCAGCAGCAGGAGGAGGAGGATGAGTGTGTGGCAGCAGGCAGTCAATGAGGCAGGCAGCTCGCCGTGACATAATAGCCCTGGTACCTAGCGGTGATACCAGGGCTGTAAATAAACACAACAGGAGGTCCCAGACAGCGGTCGTGCAGCCCACATTGTGTCCAATACACAACTGGGACAACACAGTTTTCAACCCGGGCACCTCAGAAAAATTAAACCTTTTTTTTTTTTTAATGGTTTGTTTGGTTTTTGGTTTTGCAACCAATATAGCTATTGTTTGACGTAATAGCTGGTGGCAGAGTGGCAGCAGAAGGTAAATCATCTGTGTACCCTGGCAGTGGGAAACACAGACAGACAGCAGCAGCAGGAGGAGGAATGGAGGAGTAGGCGAGCAGCTACTGTTTGACGTAATAGCTGGTGGCAGAGTGGCAGCAGAAGGTAAATCATCTGTGTACCCTGGCAGTGGGAAACACAGACAGACAGCAGCAGCAGCAGCAGGAGGAGGTATGGAGGAGCAGTGTGAGTGTGGCAGCAGGTAGGCAGCGTGACATAATAGCCCTGGTACCTAGCGGTGATACCAGGGCTGTAAATAAACACAACAGGAGGTCCCAGACAGCGGTCGTGCAGCCCACATTGTGTCCAATACACAACTGGGACAACACAGTTTTCAACCCGGGCACCTCAGAAAAAGTTAAACCTTTTTTTTTTTTTTAATGGTTTGTTTGGTTTTTGGTTTTGCAACCAATATAGCTATTGTTTGACGTAATAGCTGGTGGCAGAGTGGCAGCAGAAGAAGGTAATTCTGTGTACGCTGGCAGTGGGAAACACAGACAGACAGCAGAAGGGCAGTACACAGCAGCCCACTGTAGGTGTAAAATGTGTGGCTGCAGGCGACGTAATAGTCAAAGTGAACCAGGCTGGCTTAGTGAGCAGGAGCCAGGAGGTGGTAAAGGGTGGTAAGGCACATTAACGATGGTTCCGGCAGCCAGTTCATGTCCCCCTCTCGCCGACAACAGGGGCCAGGAACTCGCCTTCCACCCACGCCTGGTTCATCTTGAGAAACGTCAGTCTGTCCACAGACTTGTGAGACAGACGTGAGCGTTTCTCGGTGACCACGCCACCAGCTGCACTGAAGCAGCGCTCGGACAGCACGCTGGAAGGGGGGCAGGACAGCACTTCCAGGGCGTACTGCGCCAGCTCGCTCCAGATCTCCATGCGCTTGACCCAATACTCCATGGGATCAACAGGGGCATCGCTGTCAAGCCCGCTGTACGACCCCATGTAGTCAGCCACCATGCGGGTCAGGCGCTGGCTGTGACCGGAGGAGGATGCTGCTGCATGCATCTCCTCTCTAGTCACTGCTGCCGGAGCCTCTACAGTCCTGTAGAGCTCGTGGCTGAGAGACAGCAGGTCTGTGGGGCGCTTGCTGCTGCTGGATGCAGGCACCTGCTGCTGCCTCTGTGCTGGCTGCTGGACAGTGGGGGTGGAAGGCTGGGGGAAGGCTTCCTCCAAGCGCTCAACAAGGGCCTGCTGCAAGCTCCTTATTTGTTGCGCTGGGTCTCCTCCTGCAGGCGGCAGGAACTGGCTCAACTTCCCCTTGAGGCGTGGGTCCAACATCATGCTGATCCAGATGTCCTCCCTCTGCTTCATCTGGATCACCCTGGGGTCCCTGCGCAGGCACGTCAGCATGTGCGCTGCCATTGGGAAGAGGCGGGCCACGTCTGCTGGCACATCGACGTCAGTGCTGTCCTCATCCTCCTCCTCTGCCGCCTCATCCTCTCTCCACCCCCGCACCAACTCAGCTGCGCTGTGCTGATCCCCCTCATCAGCAGCCAGGTCAGGGACCTCCACCAAGTCCTCCTCCTCCTCCCCCTCAGAGGTGGACTGCGCAGCTGGTTGCCGCTCCTGCTGGTCCAAGGCTGCCGCTCCCTGTTCCAGCAAAGCATCGAGGGCCCTGTTCAGCAGAGAAACCAGGGGCACCCACTCGCAGACCATAGCATGGTCCCTGCTCACCATGTTTGTGGCCTGCAGGAAGGGAGCCAGCACTAAGCACACCTGCTGCATGTGCCTCCAGTCATCATCGGGGACGATGGACGGGAAGTTGCTGGTCTTGTCCCTTCTCAGAGCTGCGGAAACAGTGGCCAGGGCAAGGTACTGTTTGACAGCGCGCCTCTGTTCAACCAGACGCTCCAACATCGCCAGGGTGGAGTTCCAGCGAGTCGGAACGTCAAGGATCAGCCGATGGCGTGGCAGATCCAGCTCCTTTTGCACGTCTTCCAGGCTCGCACAGGCTGCAGCCGAGCGCCGGAAGTGACGCACAACATTCCTTGCCGTTTCCAGCAGTTCGCCCATCCCCTGGTAGGTGCGCAGGAACTTCTGCACCACCAGGTTCAGCACGTGGGCAAGACAGGGGATGTGGGTCAGGTTTCCCCTGTGTATTGCGGCAACCAGATTGGCCCCATTGTCGGCCACCACCTCTCCGACTCTGAGGCCTCTGGGGGTCAGCCAAATCCTCTCCTGCTCCTGGAGTTTGGCCAACACATGGGTTGCCGTCAGCTTGGTCTTCCCAAGGCTGACCAAGTGCAGCAGCGCTTGGCAGTGGCGGGCCTTCACGCTGCTGCTGAGGCGGGGGGTTTGGCCAGGTGTGCCGGAGGATGGCAGAGGATCGGAGGAACCTGCTGCAGTTCCCCTGAGCCTGCGGGGTGGCACCACCCACTGTGTTGCTGCTGCTGCTGTGCCCGCTGCTGCTCTCCCATCCTCACCCCCTTCCACCAAGCTGACCCAGTGGACAGTGAAGGACAGGTAGCGGCCTGTCCCGAAGCGGCTGCTCCAGGAGTCCATGGTGACGTGGACCCTTTCACCAACCGCGTGCTCCAGCCCTCGCTCCACATTGGCCATCACAAAGCGGTGCAGTGCAGGAATGGCCTTGCGGGAGAAAAAGTGTCTGCTGGGGAGCTGCCAGTCTGGGGCTGCGCAAGCAAGCAGCGCACGAATGTCGCTCCCCTCCTGCACGAGCGTGTACGGCAGGAGTTGGGAGCACATGGCCCGTGCCAGCAAGCCGTTCAGCTGCCGCACGCGACGGCTGCTGGGAGGCAGAGCCCTAACCACCCCCTGGAAGGACTCGCTCAAAAGGCTCTGGCGTGGCCTTTTGCTGACACGGGAATCAGCAGACACAGCAGAGGAGGCCACTGAGGACTGGCTGCCAGAACAGGCCTCAGTGTCGGCGGCAGGAGTTGCAGAGGGGGGAGGAGCAGTGCGTTTCCGCACTCCTGCTGGTGCTGCTGGAGGAGCAGGAGGGCGGGTGGCTGCTGTTGCTGCTGCTGCTGCTGAAGGCTGTGCAGTGATGGGTGTGGTGCCACTGCCAGCAGCAGATGCCTTCAGCCTCTGGAACTCCTCATGCTGGTGGAAATGTTTAGCCGCAAGGTGGTTGATGAGCGAGCTGGTGCTGAACTTTAAGGGGTCTGCACCTCTGCTCAACTTCCGCTGACAGTGGTTGCAAGTGGCGTACTTGCTGTACACAGTGGGCATGGTGAAAAACTGCCAGATTGGTGACAGAAACTTCCCCCTACGGCATGGAAGCGCTGCTGCCTGTCTCCCTGTGGTGGTTGGGGGGGGGGCTTGGGTGCGGCTGGGGGTGGTACTGGCTGATGCTGCTGCTGCTGCTGCTGAGCCTGAGACACCAGCAGGCTGTGGGACGCTGCCAATGCTTGCAATGATGCGCCTCCTTGCAAGGCCCACAAGCGCATCCTCCTCCTCCTCCTCAGAGCTGCTGAGGACGACATCCCCTGGAGGTGGTGGCACCCAGTCTCTGTCTGTCACCGGGTCATCATCATCCTCCCCCTCCTGAAACATGTCCTGCTGGGATGAGGACCCCCCAAACTCCTCTCCTGATGCATGGATGGGCTGCTTGACTGTCGCCACAGTCTTGCTGTCCAATCCCTCATCCCCCAAAGTGCCCATCAGCATCTCCTCCTCAAGATCGCCAACAACAGCAGACAATTTACTCATGATGCCTGGGGTCAAAAGACTGCTGAATGACAGGTCGGCGAGTGACGGTGAACTGGCCTCCTCCCCAGACCCTGCTGGGCGGCTGCTGCGAACAGGGGTGGTGGTGGTGGTGAGGGTGGAGGCCTCGGATGCAGAGCTGATGGCGGGCTGCTCATCCTCCGTCATGAGTTGCACCACAGTGTCTGTATCCTTTTCCTCAATGGGACGTTTCCGACCCGGCTGGAGGAAAATGGGAGCAGGTGCTACACGCTGCTGCTGCTGTGTCTCTGCAGCGTGAGTTGCAGATGCTCCTGCTGGGCGGCGCCCAAGGCGTCCACGGCCAGTGGCTATGGGAGGAATGTTAGCCACTGACGCTGCTGCTGCTGCTGCGGAACTGTGCATGGTGGCGCGCCCGCGGCCGCGGCTTGCCACAATGCTGCTCCCTCTCCTCCTGATTCCCTTGCTGCCCTTCCCCTTGCCCAAACCGCGCTGGCTGCCACTTCCAGACATCTTAAATGTTTTGGGCGTATAGACAAAAGTTTTGTAAAAGGGCGGGTGAAAAGTGGGGTACTTTAATGGAGTGGGTTGGTTGGTGAGGTGACTGAGTGAGTGTCCCCTAGTACAGTAAGTAAGTAGTAACAGTCAGGAAGTACAACTAGCAGTTACAATAATCAGTAGTAATCACAAGTAAATTTAGTGTGTGTACACTCAGACAGTGAGTGCACGCACGCAGGAGCTAGTAGCCTATGAACACAGTGACTGAGTGTCCTAGACTCCTAGTACAGTAAGAGTAAGTAGTAACAGTAAGTAGAACTAACTAATTACAATAATCAATCAGCGATCAGAAGGAAATGGAGTGTGGGTGTGTGTACACTCAGACAGTGAGTGCACGCACGCAGGAGCTAGTAGCCTATGAACACAGTGACTGAGTGTCCTAGACTCCTAGTACAGTAAGAGTAAGTAGTAACAGTAAGTAGAACTAACTAATTACAATAATCAATCAGCGATCAGAAGGAAATGGAGTGTGGGTGTGTGTACACTCAGACAGTGAGTGCACGCACGCAGGAGCTAGTAGCCTATGAACACAGTGACTGAGTGTCCTAGACTCCTAGTACAGTAAGAGTAAGTAGTAACAGTAAGTAGAACTAACTAATTACAATAATCAATCAGCGATCAGAAGGAAATAGAGTGTGGGTGGTGTGTGTACACTCAGACAGTGAGTGACCGCACGCAGGAGCTAGTAGCCTATGAACACAGTGACTGAGTGTCCTAGACTCCTAGTACAGTAAGAGTAAGTAGTAACAGTAAGTACAACTAACTAATTACGATAATCAATCAGCGATCAGAAGGAAATGGAGTGTGGGTGTGTGTACACTCAGACAGTGAGTGCACGCACGCAGGAGCTAGTAGCCTATGAACACAGTGACTGAGTGTCCTAGACTCCTAGTACAGTAAGAGTAAGTAGTAACAGTAAGTAGAACTAACTAATTACAATAATCAATCAGCGATCAGAAGGAAATGGAGTGTGGGTGTGTGTACACTCAGACAGTGAGTGCACGCACGCAGGAGCTAGTAGCCTATGAACACAGTGACTGAGTGTCCTAGACTCCTAGTACAGTAAGAGTAAGTAGTAACAGTAAGTAGAACTAACTAATTACAATAATCAATCAGCGATCAGAAGGAAATGGAGTGTGGGTGTGTGTACACTCAGACAGTGAGTGCACGCACGCAGGAGCTAGTAGCCTATGAACACAGTGACTGAGTGTCCTAGACTCCTAGTACAGTAAGAGTAAGTAGTAACAGTAAGTAGAACTAACTAATTACAATAATCAATCAGCGATCAGAAGGAAATGGAGTGTGGGTGGTGTGTGTACACTCAGACAGTGAGTGACCGCACGCAGGAGCTAGTAGCCTATGGACAGTGACTGAGTGTCCTAGACTCCTAGTACAGTAAGAGTAAGTAGTAACAGTAAGTAGAACTAACTAATTACAATAATCAATCAGCGATCAGAAGGAAATGGAGTGTGGGTGGTGTGTGTACACTCAGACAGTGAGTGACCGCACGCAGGAGCTAGTAGCCTATGAACACAGTGACTGAGTGTCCTAGACTCCTAGTACAGTAAGAGTAAGTAGTAACAGTAAGTAGAACTAACTAATTACGATAATCAATCAGCGATCAGAAGGAAATGGAGTGTGGGTGTGTGTACACTCAGACAGTGAGTGCACGCACGCAGGAGCTAGTAGCCTATGAACACAGTGACTGAGTGTCCTAGACTCCTAGTACAGTAAGAGTAAGTAGTAACAGTAAGTAGAACTAACTAATTACAATAATCAATCAGCGATCAGAAGGAAATGGAGTGTGGGTGGTGTGTGTACACTCAGACAGTGAGTGACCGCACGCAGGAGCTAGTAGCCTATGGACAGTGACTGAGTGTCCTAGACTCCTAGTACAGTAAGAGTAAGTAGTAACAGTAAGTAGAACTAACTAATTACAATAATCAATCAGCGACCAGAAGGAAATGGAGTGTGGGTGGTGTGTGTACACTCAGACAGTGAGTGACCGCACGCAGGAGCTAGTAGCCTATGGACAGTGACTGAGTGTCCTAGACTCCTAGTACAGTAAGAGTAAGTAGTAACAGTAAGTAGAACTAACTAATTACAATAATCAATCAGCGATCAGAAGGAAATGGAGTGTGGGTGGTGTGTGTACACTCAGACAGTGAGTGACCGCACGCAGGAGCTAGTAGCCTATGGACAGTGACTGAGTGTCCTAGACTCCTAGTACAGTAAGAGTAAGTAGTAACAGTAAGTAGAACTAACTAATTACGATAATCAATCAGCGATCAGAAGGAAATGGAGTGTGGGTGTGTGTACACTCAGACAGTGAGTGCACGCACGCAGGAGCTAGTAGCCTATGGACAGTGACTGAGTGTCCTAGACTCCTAGTACAGTAAGAGTAAGTAGTAACAGTAAGTAGAACTAACTAATTACGATAATCAATCAGCGATCAGAAGGAAATAGAGTGTGTGTTGTGTGTGTACACTCAGACAGTGAGTGCAGTGCGCACACGCAGGAGCTAGTAGCCTATATGAACAGTGACAGTGAGTGTCCCTACGGGTACAGTAAGAGTAAGTAGTAAGTAAGTACAACTAACTAACAATAATCTATCAGTAATCAGAAGGAAATAGAGTGTGTGTACACACAGACAGTGAGTGAGTGCACACACGCAGGAGCTAGCTAGTAGCCTATAAACAGTGACAGTCAGTGAGTGTCCTAGTCCTAGTACAGTATAACTACAATACTATTAGTAAAGGACAGCAGAAATACTGGTATAGATGAGAGAAATAAACAGAGGACAGCTGCCCACAGAGGCAAGGCCCCCCTGAGGCCTAAACCTGTAAGCTTGCAGCAGCTGCCTGTCTCTAATGTAACACACAAGCTACTAACTAAAATACAATGTCTATCTAACTAACAACAATATAGGTGTATATGGCAGGTGTAGGTGAGCAAAAACGCTAGGTAAATGATCACAATAGAGCACTTGCTAAGCCAAAGCACAAAGGAGCAACTCTCTCTCTGTACAAGTCTCAGGCAAGCATGGAGAAACGGAACATGGCGGCCGCTATTTATAGGGTAGGGGCTGGCCAGGGTCCCCCTCTGTGATTGGCTGCCGTCAGAGGGCCTGGGAGCCCTCTGATTGGCTCTAAGGACATCAATCTGGGCTATGACGCTATTCGAGCTCGGTACCGAGCTCGAATAGCGCCGGGTTGCTCGAATAGCTCGAATAGTGAATGGGCTATTCGAGTGTACTCGAATAGCCCATTCGAATAGCTACAGCTATTCGGAGCTCGAATACCGAGCTCGAATAGCTGAAAAAGAGCTCGAATATTCGAGCTACTCGAATATTCGAGCTCTGCTGAGCACCACTGCTTCTAAGTAAGGCACGCTCCTTACATAGCAGCGAGTGCTGCTATGTAAGCCATGCATTAGCGGCCGCTCCTTCAAATTAAGATGCGCTGCTTAACAGTGCAGCTTAAAGAATCGAGCCCATTGTCCCTATGTGCAATATAGAGTTATATTGTTTGCTCAAAAAAGGGTGTGCATTTTTTTTATTACTTTGGTCTATTATTGTGTGGTTAAAACCACCTACCTAACCCTCTATAATACTTTGTTGGCACTGACTGGACTGTAGCTGCACAGCCTCATGTGCAATAAGCTTAGACTCTCTCACGGCTAGCTTTAATTTTTTTCATCAATTTGTACTACATTAAGTTTGTTTGAGCAATTTGTACTACATTACCCTTTTCTGTGGGATCAGATCAGATGCTTTATTCTGCCTGCACATCGGTGAGCCTTGAGTGAACATTACCCTGTCATTACTCTGTCATGGAAACAGGGTTGAATCAGACAGAGGGTCTCATTGTTGCCTGAGGTTTAAATTGCTCAGGAAATTACATCTGAGGTAGGGCTAACAAATACTAAGCCTATCCAACCCTTACTTTCCTAAGTCAAAATACTAGCAATAATAATCCATTTGGAGTGGATTTTTTTGATAACCATTTTGCACTCAATTGTTCAGGTTGCAATTATAATCATAGTCATGTGACCACTAATGGCTGTTAGAGAAAAAGAATAGCAATGCAGCTGCCTGCTCCACGCATGCAAGGGTATTACCAATGGTGATCATCTTGAATTATAATATGTGGCTTCTTGGTGAAGTCAAGGCCTGCACTTGTTGCTTTCTACTTCTAGCAGTGTAACTCACATTGTTGTAGCATGAACATGTAATAGCTCAGACACTATTAAATCAGTCAGTTGTGCCTTAAAGGATACTCAAGGCGAGCGGTCACAGAAAAACAGATGCTATATACAATATACAATACAATCCAATAACATTTCTATAGCGCTTTTCTCCCATCCAGGGGCACCTCTAGCCATTTTGTCACTCCAGGCGAGAAAACCTGTGGCGCCCCCACAAAAAAATAATCGTACTGCAGCAGCGTTTCACTAGAAAATAATCTTATGCCACAGCGTTTCACCAGAAAATAATCGTAATGCGGCAAGGAAGCACAGGGAGACAGTAGAAGGCACAAAGGGGGGCAGAAGTGTGCACAAAGGGGGACAGAAAGAGGCACAAAAGGGGACAGAAGATGACAAAGGTGGATTTAAGGAGGCACAGGGAGACAGAGGAAGGTGCAGGGGAGAGAGTTAGCACATAGTGACTGAAGAGGGACATGGAGACAGAAGGAGGCACAGGAGGACAGAAGGAGGCAGAGTGGGACTGAAGGAGGAACAGCGGGGCAGAGGTAGTGCAAGGGGACAAATAAAGACAAAGGGCACATAAGGAGGCAAAGGGGGACATAAGGCACAAAGGGGCACAGAAGGAGGCAGAGGTGGAACAGGGGACTGAAGGAGGCACAAAGGGAGACAGACAAACAGGGGATCAGACATGGCACAAGGGACTGTAAGAGGCACAAGGAGACAGAAGGAGGCACAAAGGGGGAAAGAAGGATGCACAAGGCACAGAGGTGGCAGCTGCCTGCAACTTAAGCTAAGTAAATGCTGCAGAAGCAAGTAATAGAACACCCCTGGGGGTAGGACTTAGTCCAGGGGGTGGGGCTTAATTTGAGGTGGGGCTTAATCCAGCAATATGGCGCCCCCCAAGACCAATGGCACTCCAGGCAATGGCCTGTACTGCCTATGCCTTGATGCGCCCCTGCTCCCATCGGACTCAAAGCACTTAGGCTCTCTCAGATTCATTATTTGGTAGTAGGATGAAGTATTCACACAACAAAAGTTATACTTCCGCAAATGCCAAACAGAACAGGTGGGGTTTTCAGTCTAGATTTAAACACGTCCAGAGATGGAGCTGTACTGATCTGTTGAGGTAAGGAGTTCCAAAACGTAGGAGCAGCATGACAGAAGGCTCTGGGATCAAAAGTTTCTCGGTGGACTCTGGGTATGACTAGATTTTTAGAACCTGTGGCTCTGAGATTGCGGGGATTGATACGCAGCTGCAACATTTCTTTCATGTATCCAGGGCCCAGATTATTTAATGATTTAAATGTCAGTAGGCCAATCTTGAATAGGACCCTCCATTCTATAGGTAGCCAGTGAAGGAAGTGCAGGACTGGCGTTATGTGGCAGTGACTTGGCTGGTTGGTTAATAGTCTGGCAGCAGTATTCTGTATTAGCTGTAGGTGGTACAAGTCCTTTTTTGGAAGGTCAGTGTAGAGAGCATCGCAGTAGTCCAGCCGAGAGGTAATGAAGGCATGAACTAAGGTTGGTAGATCTTCTGGGGGGATGAGGTGCTTGATTTTTGCGATGTTCTTCAGGTGAAAATAGGGTGATTTCACCACAGCAGAGAAGTGAGTTCTGAAGTTTATGTCCCCATCAATTAGAACTCCCAGGCTACGCACATGATCAGAGCTGTGTAGATCCGTGCATCCTATTCCCAGTGGTGAAGACTGAAAGTTAAGTTGTTTTGTTGTCATGTGCTGCCCTCCGATCAGAAGGACTTCAGATTTATCTGCATTTAGTTTCAGCCAGTTGTCACTCATCTATTGCTGTAGTTCACGTAAGCAGGCGTTTACAGTTGGAGTTGGGTCTGTCACACCAGGCTTGAAGGAAATATATAGTTGGGTGTCATCCGCATAGCAGTGGTATGTCAGACCATGTTTTTGTATTATCCATGTACGTGGGGGGAAGTGTACAGATGCTTACTGCACCTCCTGTTTGACAGTGCCCCCCTCCATTGTGCAGTAAATGAGCCTTGTTCTATTACAGTGGTTTGTGCGGTAGGCTCCCTTTGACATACTGCGCATGCACAGTATATCAGGTCGACCATGCTCCCCACTTGTCTCCTTCTATGTGCGCGTGTGCTGATGCGAGGTGCGGTTACAAGGCTGCTGACCTAACATACCGCACATACACAACGTAGTATGTCCAGGTTAAAGGGTGCTGACTGCACCAATCATGGTAACGGAACTGAGCCTTTGTACTACAAAACTGAGGGGGACATTGGCACATGGGAGATGCAGTAAGCATCTACACACTTCCTCACACACACATATAGTGTCCATTCTTCAGTGACCACTCGCCACAGGTATCTTTTAATCAGTCTAATGTTACATTTGCCTTTTCCTTCCCAAGGAAACTGAAAACCAAATAACAAACTGCACACTGAAATCATCCACATACACAACAACCATTATAAATGAGTTCCACAAAAATGTATGAAAGAAATTCATTTTACGTGTCCTGAAATGACTTTTCTAGGGGCACTTGTGGTATCCAGTCCAAACTTTCTGTTTTTTCCGACACCCTACCTAGACTGTTTCTGTAAGCACAATATCAGCATCAAACTCTTGCAAATTTCTTTTCCAGGATGTTTAGTAAAACGACTGAATACGCTTTCACAAAATATTTTTTCCAGCTGGGTTTCTACTTCATGTGCTTTGGCCAGACAGAGGGTTTACTTTTGTGGTTACTGATGTAAGGATTGTTTCCCAGAGGTGGCCGTAGAAGCAGCACACAAACTTGTCTTTACCGTACACTCCTTTTCATCAGAGCTTAACTTATTCAAAGTGCTGGCAGGGAAGGGACTAAAAGACTTATGTGCCAGTCAACAAAACAATTGAGGCTAAGAATAACTCCATTACATCATCCCAATCAACTCAGCACCCTGGATCTGTATGTAACTTAATACCTCGACTGTAAATATAGCAGAGGGTCAACCTACAAAAAGACACTCATTGCAGGAAAGAGAGCCACAATGTATGTCTATGTAAACATGCCAATCATTACATCATTGCGACGCAAAAATAAACCACTAACACAAGGTTACAAGAGAGCAGCTGTATGTTACTGAGAGGGATATGACCAGGGGTGTAATTACTTAGCCATGGACCCCACTGCAGATCAGTACTGCCCCCTCATCCCGCCTGCATACACAATTACCCTGTGGTCTCCGTACTCCCTTTTCCCCACATCCTGAATCCTGTAGTCTCCCTGCTTGATAAAACAATGAAGACGCTCAAATACAAGCACCCTTCTGAAAACTCACATCACCCAAAGCAGGGTGAGCACAATTGTTGCGTGGTCAGAAATAAGGAGGGAGGACATGCCCTCATCAGTTGTAATTGTAAGTATGTCTGTGGAGACACAAAAGTGATCTAAGCAAGAGGAGGAGCCAAATGATGCAGTGAAGCAGGTATAGGTCCAGAGCCCTGGATTAAAATGGTGCCAGATAGAAAGAAAAAACAACATGCCAGTAACTTAGTAAAATTGAAGAAAAACATGTTTGTACTACATTTGAGGGCATTGTTTATAAGTAGAAACGAGGGGCAATGAGGGTGCCTATCAAACATTTGCGTGCATTAATCTGTGCATCCTTATCAGATAGGCCCTCCAGACAGGATACTTAAAGTGAAACTGAAGCGAAACAAAACTTATGATATAGTAAATTGTATGTGTAATATGGATAATTAATAAAATTTTAGTAGAAAAGAAAAGTCTCATATTTTTATTTAAAGTTATATAGCTTTTTTTTTTAAATAACTTTGCATCATTCTCTATTTGCAGTTCACACACTACACTCTGCAGTTTAAACTATGAAACAGAGCAGAGCTAATGACCCTTTGGACTTCTCTGCAGTAAAATCTTATCTGAAGTTGTCTTTCACTGTTTCTTTGATGTATAAGTGCTTCAGAAAATAGCACTGTAGCCGACCAAGTTTGGTCAGAGAGCTCAGAGAAGCTCTTTTGCATGGATAACAACTGAAGTATCTTAACTCTTCCTGTACTGGAAACAATATGAGACTCATACCTTTGCTACTGGTGTTCTATTTCTTACCTGTACTGCACATGCAATTCATTAAATCATACGTTTATTTTTTACTTCAGATTTTCTTTAACAAACTTTAAGGATGAAATGAGCGATAGTTCCACATCTAAAATGTACATAACTGTGCAGCATTTGAGGAGAGGGAAGGGCAGAAAGTTAAAGGATCACCCAGTGGGGTGGAGGGGGAAGGGGGCATGGCCATCCCGTTGAGTAGGCATTAATTGATAGAGTATGGGGGATAGGAGGGAAATGGTGTGAAGAAAAGGTATGTTAATGAGGGTGGCTTTGTACAGATGCTAGCACTGTCTCCTTTAGGCTACAGTCTCATCGCATAGCTTCAAGCATCACAGGTTTTTGAGCACTTAGTAAAATAGTGGCGAGCCATTGCTGGTATGAAGGATGGCTCAGTGTCCTATTTCCAGAGACACATGTACTGGTGAGCATCCAGTTCCATGTTGGGTACCAGTACCAGCAAGTCTATTATCACTGCACCTCACCCAATCACCTCCGAAAGGTTGCACAGTTCCTAAGGAGAGGAGAAAAGGGGGAAAGAGAAAGGGGAGGGTATGCGTCCTCTCATCTCCCAGCAAAAACAAACATCAGCTCAGTGCTGATAAGTGACACGTTTTGGTTTAAATAGATTCACCAACTTTAGTCTGCTTCCTCACGATCTGGCAAGTGGTGCCCCTTTGGACGAGCCTCCAGCCACTGTATTACCAATTTTGGATCGGTAAAGAAGTGTGTGCAGGCCACTGCTACCACCCTCAATTAAGCAGGACAGAGCATAGCACACGGCAACTCCAGGGCAGTGATGAATATGCCCACTGTTTTTGGAGTTCAGTACAAAAGTCTAATGGAAAGTGTCATATTCTTGTATTTAATCTCCCCTTTGGTGCTGGCAGCCTTTAAAACAGCATAACGATCCCCGTAGTTAAGGAGTTTAAAGATGAAAGTCCTTGGCGGGACCCCAGGCGAAGGCACCTTGGGCAACACTCTATGCTCTCTCTCCACTATAAAAACAGAGTGTAAAAATCATACTTTTCTGCGTCGAGTCCCATGGCGTCTCCCGCAGCGTTACTTGCTCGCGTAGTGGGACTCCCGCTCTGCCGTCCTCCAGTGACATCCCCAGCACCCCTGCGGCGGTGGATCAACGTGCTCTCGTGCACAGTACGTCCAGACGGACGCGCGTGGGGCAGAGCAGCCTTTATAGGCTGAGGAGGCGTGTCTGATGGGGTGTCAGCTGAGATGTCATCAACTGACACCTTTTGGTAGGAGGTGCTGTCAATTCTGGGGGCGGGCTTTTGCTCTGCCTCTTGGGTATTTAAGGCCAGGGAATTCACTTGCTCATTGGCCTTGATATTAATCAGTTCGCTTGTTCTTGGTCCTTATCTTAGTGAGATAGTTGTTGAGAGCTACATTTCATATATTGCGCACACCGCGATATATATGTACTCTAGCCAGTCCAGTATAGTGTAAAATATATATTGTAATTATTCTGATTGTTTCTGTGTATGACCTGGCGTGCCTTCCACTTTGATTAAAGTCTCATCTCTTTGTACTACAGTCATCTGATACCCGTTATAGACCTCGGCTAGCCTAACGACTCTGTCTCTGTCTCATCTTTAATTGTACCTCAGCCATCTGATCTTATGTGTATGACTTAGGCCTGTTTATCGACTTAGCACTTGTCTCAGCCCTTTGTACTTTAGCCACCTGAATACCTGTGTATGATCCAAGCCTGTTATTTGACTAGCCATATGAATACCTGTGTATGATCCAAGCCTGTTATTTGACCTAGCTCTGCATTAGTCCTTCTGTACCGCATATTTCTGACTTTCCGTGTATGACCTTAGTTCACGATCTGACCGATCTTATTGTATATTCTGTTTGCACCTCAAACCCAGCGTCACACAGAGGAAAAACATTCACAACCACAGAGCTCCACTAACAATTTCTCAGTAAATTCTTCAGTCTAACCACCTTCAGCACGCTGAAGGAGGCCAATTACGCGCTCATTAGCACGCTGATTGTGATTCTCAAGGTCTTCGTGAGGGACTTCACCTCTTGCTGCACCAGCCCAGAGTCCTGCTGAGGTATAAACAGTCAAAGAAGAGCATATGAAGTTGCATATATTAATGAAAATATCTGCATTTTACAAACAGAAAAAAAAAATAACATGGTGGTGATTTTCACTTCTACAAAGGTCAGAGGAAGAATAAACTTTACATGGTCCTAAATATTTTATTTTATATGTGCAGATCGGGGTTTTACAGAGAGCATGTTGATTAAGCATCTAAGTAGGGAGAGGTACTTACTAACTGCCTTTTAGTGGACAGAAGCAGTGAACTTTGTGTCACTATCCACGTGAGCTGTGGTTTAATTGGAAAAGGAAATTATGGGCTAGTTTACTGATCTGCAATCAAAGTTAAAGTGTAACAGATGGGGGAAGACAGCATGTGAGTTTTCTAATCATTTTACAGTATTTGAGTTTACTGATTGACCACCAGGTGGCACTTAAGACGTGAAAATGGTTCTATGATCAAGCTGTATGAACTTTAGTAACTTCATAATCAATGCTGTCCAAATGCCTAGATAAATGTATCTTTTGCACAAATAAACCTGGCATAGTACAGCCAAGATTTAATGCTTTCTACTGTGTTAGAAATAGTCTAAAAGCTAGAAATAGCGTATCTCTCCCTCCTATATGACAGCCTAGTTTTTCTACAATAACCCCTTAGGTTCTGGTAAAGATAATTTTAACTTATTTTAAAATACAATAAGGTGTATTTGAGACATATGCTAAATGTCTTAGGGCTAGTTCATAGTGCTTGGCTGCGTTGCACACTAATTCTGCATGTCAACTCACTGCCCATACAATTCTATGGACCTGTTCATAGTACTGCATTGTAGCGGATTGCCTTATTCTAACTCGCTGCATGCAAGATTTCTATTAAAGTCCATGTCCAGTCTCAATTGCAGTTCACACTCATTATAACGCGTGCATTATGCAACTGACCACTGTGAAATTAGCTTTAAACATACTTTTTTTTTTTTTTAAAACATATTTTATTTGTTCCATGTGTAGCAAGGTACAACAAAACTGCACAAGCAGACACACAAGTCATACACAAGCCATTTCTTGGACAATTGCCCCAAACCAGTCAAACCTTCAGAGCAATTTAGTAAACAAAATAAACAGTGGAACAGTTGTCTTTTTCCCCCTTTTTCTTCCCTCCTCCCACCCCTCTCTTTCAACCCCCCTCCCCTTTCTCTCTGCACGGACCTTATACCTACTATATGAAATTTCGGTTCTAAAGTCTCCTCTCGTACTTAGTTTCAGCGATTCGTAGGTCTTATTTTTAATCTGCCCAAAGAGTCCGTAAGGTCCTCTGTACAGTACCATGTTGTATATTTGAAGTTTTCCATGAGCAAGTTTATTTCCTCTTGTGTAAAGTAGTGGACAATAAAGTTCCTCCAGAGTTTAAAACATTTTTTTGCTCGTTTCTCTTTTGCTTGCAAAACCAGATATTTATCTATTGCAAATAGGTTAAACATTTCTTTTCTGATGTCAAGCATTTTTGGTGGGCTTGGTTTTAACCACCAACAGAATAAGGCTTTACGTGCTATTATAATAATAATATGAAAGAGCGAAGACGGTTTTACATTTGGATCCTCATCATTTGATTGGAAGTAGTTAAATAGGCATAAATCCCTTTGTTTGGCTATCTGCTTGTGGCACATCTCATTTGCCAATTCAAATACTTTATCCCAAAAGATCTCAATCCTTGGGCATTGCCAGACACAATGAAACAAATTTGCGTTAGGTAGTTGGCATTTAGGACACTCTGGGACATAATGTGCCGGAGGATGTTTGTATTGAATATTAAAGGCATATTTAGCCTTGTGTGCGAATAGCATATGAGATGCACGCCATATTTCGGATTGTATAACCCCATTAATTATTTGGATCCCTTCGCAAATTTTGGTATGTAAATTTACATCTGATATGTGTTTTTGCCATGGCTTAGCGATTAGCACTTTACCTTTGTCTTCTTCCAGACCTCTTAGATTATTATATATCTCCGACAGTGTTCGTATAGGGGTTCTGGGCCCTATTAATTTGTCGAATGTCGTAGGCAGAGCTATTTTTGTAATGCTGCGTACTGACGCCCCTACAAAGGATCTTATTTGCAAGTAAGGGAAATAATCTGTGGGCATTAGGTGCTATTGCTTACGTACTTCCACGAATGGGATCCATGTTCCTGTATGCATGTCAAGCAGATTTCCCAACCTCCTTATCCCTTTTTCTTCCCATATGGTGACATTTTTCTGTTGTGTACTTGGAGGGAAGTTTGGGTTTCCCCAAATTGGCATATATTTGGAAATTAATATTGGCAGTCCCAATTTTTTCCTGACCGCCTTCCATGTGGCAATGGTGTCTCTAAATATAACGTTACTTTTGAGCCTTAGTGGCAAATTATGTCATTTGGAGTGTAATAATCCCAGTAGTGACCAAGGCTGTGCCACTTCTGCCTCCAGTTCATGGTTGGAAAATCTGCTTGTTCCTAGTATCCAATCCTGTACATGTCGCAATAACGTAGCTAAATTGTAACTCCTGATGTCTGGGATTCTGAGGCCTCCCAGACTTCTTGGCAAAAATAGTTTGGATAGGGATATCCTGGGTTTTTTCTTCTTCCAAAGGAATTTATTAAAGGCTGAGTTCAGGGCTTGTACATCTTTGTGCTTAAGGAGTAAAGGCAGGGTCTGCATTGGGTACAGAAGCCTTCCCATTGAAAACATCTTGATTAGGGCTGCTCTCCCTGGAAGACCAATCGGCAAGTTATCCCAGTTCCCCAATTGGCGGATTATATCCTTAATTAATGGGTCAAAGTTTGATTTGTAAAGCAAAGTAGGGTCTCTTGTGATCTTAATGCCAAGGTATTTAAATTCCGATTTAGCGAGTATTACACCCAAGTTGTCCCACTTGGAAAGCTCCACCCTTTTGGACAACGGGAACAAAATGCTTTTAGTTTTATTTATTTTAAATCCCGACCAGGAGCCTATTTCCTCAAGTATTGAAAAAATTTCGGGCACTTGCTTAACAGGGTCTTCCAGGAAGAGCAGCATATCGTCAGCAAATAATGCTTGACTAATCATCAATGAGTCTACCTGTATTCCTTTTATTTTAGATCTAAGAATCTTGGCCAGTGGTTTAAGGGCTAGATTGAACAGCAGGGGTGATAATGGGCAACCCTGACGTGTGCCTTTAAGTAGATTAATACGTGAGGAAAGAAATCCCTGGGAATATATTTGCGCTTGTGGCGTCTTGTACATGGCTTTAATGCCATTCATAAAGTTACCTTGGAAGCCTTGACTTTCCATAACCTGAAAAAGCCAGTCCCATTCCACGTTGTCAAATGCTTTTTCAGCATCAAGTGACAATATTGCGCTATTCTTGAATGAATTCGGGTAAGCTCTTACTTGTTCTAAAATTAACATAATTTTGCGTATGTTGCTCACCGCTGCTCTCCCCTTAATGAAGCCGACTTGGTCTATGTGTATCAATCTTGGCATTATGATGGCCAACCTATCAGCAAGAATTTTAGATAATATCTTTACATCCTGGTTTAGCAGGGAGATTGACCTATATGACCCTGGGTCTCCTGGATCTCTCCCTTCTTTATGTAGGAGTTTTATGTATGCTAGTTGTCCTGTTTGGGGATATACCTGTTCTTTTAATATTTTATTGTATAGTTCTGCTAGGGGAGCAGCTATTTCAGCTTTTAATATCTTAAAAAACTCACTTGACATACCGTCCGGCCCTGGTGATTTCATATTTTTAAGGTTTTTAATAGCTGCTTTGACCTCGCCTTCTGTGATTTCTTCATTAAGGCTGTTGATTTCCTCTTGGGTCAATTTTATTAGGGAAAGACTTTCGATAAAGGCTTTCATCTGGCTTTTGTCTCTCCTTTTAGTATTATAGATTTCTTGGAAATATTTGGCAAACTGGTCCGCTATTTTTTTAGGATTTGCCACCATATTCCCTTGATTATCTCTCAAACAGATTGGCTTATTTAATCGCGCTATATGAGCTTTGGCCATGTTTGCTAGCAACCTCCCTGTTTTTTCCCCGTATTTAAAATTTTTTGCATCTGAGTGTGGTTTCATTGCCTCTTCCCTAGCCTTTACCAAATATCCGCTTTAAGTTTCGCTTTAACCCACTCCTTTCTATTTTCCTCCGAAGGATGCCCTCTGTACTTATGGAACATATTTCCTACGGTTTTCATTGTTTGGGTATATTGCTCGTTAATTTGCTTTTTTTTTGCAGCCTGATATGCTATTATTTGCCCTCTCAGGACAGCTTTGGCCGTTTCCCAGTATAGGATAGGACTATTTTTATGCTGTTTATTATCTTGCTGATAAGTGTGCCACCAATTTATCAAGTTGGCTTCAAAGGATTCATCACCGTATAGATTCGTTGGGAATCGCCACAGAATATCGGATCCCCGGGGATTTCTCTCCTGTATGTCCATCACTATTGGAGAATGATCTGAAATGATCATATCCTCAATAGTTGTTTTCTTCAATCTGGTCACCAACCTTTCAGAAATTAGAAATAAATCTATTCTAGACCATGATTTGTGGGATGTGGAAAAAAAGGAATATTCTCTAGATAGGGGGTTCATATACTTCCATGTATCAACTAAATTAGCTTTCTCCATTAACCCTCCTGGCGGTTTGCAAAAAAATCGCCAGGGGGCAGCAAATCTTTTTTTTTAAATTTTTTTTTTTTTTTTTCATGTAGCGAGACAAAGTCTCGCTACATGATAGCCGCTGCTCAGCGGCATCCCCCCAGCCCCTCCGATCACCGCCGGCGATCGGAGATCCGGAGATCCCGTTGAAAGAACGGGATCTCCTGGAGGGCTTCCCCCGTCGCCATGGCGACGGGCGGGATGACGTCACCGACGTCATCGACGTCGTGACGTCAGAGGGGACTCCGATCTGCCCCATAGCGCTGCCTGGCACTGATTGGCCAGGCAGCGCACGGGGTCTGGGGGGGGGGGGCGGCCGCGGCGAGAGGAATTGCGGCGGATCGGCGGGTAGCGGCGGCGATCGGGCACTGCACGCAGCTAGCAAAGTGCTAGCTGCGTGCAGCAAAAAAAAAATTATGCAAATCGGCCCAGCGGGGCCTGAGCGGTGCCTTCCGGCGGCATAGCCCGAACTCAGTTCGGGCTTACCGCCAGGAAGGTTAAAGATTTCAATCTAGTATCCCCTGGTCTGACTGATTTTGTCCCATGGCTTCTGTCTAATGTGACGTCAACGACTGCGTTCATATCACCTCCCACTACCAGGTTTTCCTTGTTATGTAACAATATTTTCTGTGTTAACTTATCAAAAAAGCCTTTATTTTCCCCATTTGGACCATATATGTTATACAGCATTAGTTGTTCACCTGTAAGTTGCAACCTTAAGCAGAGCCACCGGCCTTCTCTATCGTGTTCAGAGCTTATAATTTGATGTTGTATATTTTTATGAATAAGGATCAGTACTCCAGGTTTTTTGCCCACCGCAGGAGAGCCATACACAGAGCCAACCCAAAATTTTTTCATATATTTATATTGCTCTTGTGTTAAATGTGTCTCCTGCAACAGGCAAATATCTGCACGGAGCCTTTTAAGATGCCTCAGAATTCTAGATCTCTTATTCGGGGATTGTAGACCTTTTACATTCCATGAAATAATTTTCATATTGGACTTTTGTTACAAATGAACCAAGACCGGTGTCTCCCCCAGGCATCTCCCGGGGTGAGGCAGCTGTAATTTGCGTATAACTGTCTACCTAAAGAACCATCTCTTCCGAGCAGAGAGAAACCCCCCTCAACCCCCTCCCCCCCCCTTCCCCGATAACAAACCCGCAAGTTCGTCACTTCTCTTCTTCCCCATGTGCATCTTCTCTTTCTCCGTGGCCTTACAACAACTTCAAACCACCACATTATAATAAACCTTGAAGGTGTCACCTTAGTGAGTTTCTACGGAGAGGATCATGAGACCCCTCGACGATGAGATTCAGAAGGATAGAGATTCATTTTGAAACGAAGAGTGACCTTCCCAACAGGGGGCACCCATTAACCTATATATCTTAACATCAATGTTCCTCTGAATTCTCCAAAACTTGTTTGGAATCAAACGTTTGTCTTAAATCTCCATTGAGAAAGTCATTCCGTCTCTTCAGCGGTCATCTCTGGGGCTTGCAGTGCCCTCTTCCTCGCTTTCTGGTCTCTTCTTAAGAAAAGCTTTGGCTTGCTCGGGGGTTTTGAAGATATGTGTATTCTCTTCCTCATCTGTTACCTTTAGTATGGCAGGGTAAATCAAGGAAAACTTGATCTTTTTTTTGAATAGTATGCCACATATCGGGTTGAAAGCCTGTCTTTTCTTTGAAACTTCTGCAGAGAAATCATTGAACATCCGGATAGTGTAGTCTTGTACTTGTAGATCCTGCTTAAGCGATCTATATGCCGTCATCATTTTCACTTTATCCGCATAGTCCAGATATTTGACCAGCACAATGCGAGGTAGTGCTTTGTCTGTTTTTTGGCGCTGCGGGCCCACTCTGTGCGCTCTCTCCACTTTTAGCGGTGTATTTATTCCCAGCAGAGCGGGGATATCTGTTTCGCAGAGTTTGTGTAGATGTGAAGGTAAAACATCTTCCGGCACTCCAGTGATTCTCACATTGCTCCTACGGGACCTGTTTTCAAGGTCTTCAATTCTCTCATGAGATGCTTTATTCTCTTTTTGGAGCTGCGCCACTGCTGTTTGTGCGATTGCTAGCTGATCTTCACAGGTGGACAATCTCTTCTCTGCCTCCGCTATCCTTTTACCCTGCGCTTTATGGTCTTGCTGAATCTTCTTTATCGAGTCAGTAATGGCCTCCCCAATAAAGTTGTGTATGTCTGGCAAAAGTACCTTCCTCATTTCTGCCGCTCATTTTTTATAATCAAGATGTACCTGTGGCTGCTGACTTCCATCACTTCTGGTCTCCTCGTCTGAGTCCCAGTCTCCCGTAGGCTTGTTCTCTGCTTTGCGTGCCTGTGACGCCTTGCCCTGGGATTTACCGCCCGCCATCTTGGGAGTCTCGGCCGCTCGTGGCTGTTTGTCTGTGTTCGCCGAGCGGGTGAGATACCGCTCCATGCAATGTGTTGAATCGAGCGCCGGTTCTTCCCCCTTCTATGGGCTAGTGTCCGATATTAGCTGGGTATTTGTGGCGAAGTTACTGCTGGCCCGCCGGAGCTCTCTTATCCTCCTTCTGTTCACATGGGCGCCGGAACCGGAAGTCCTAAACATACTTTTTTATTACAGTTGGTTGATCTTGTTGCTTGTTTCATAGTTCAGAAACACAATAAATCGCACGTGAAGTGGTCTTATGTAATTAATGCACAAAATGAACAGAGCAAGCAAACCAGAGTGGAACTTTACTTGGATACCTAAAGGATTCCCTCTTCATTCTGCCATCCCCCGTTGCTGAGTGCGCCCCCCCCCCCCCGCAGATTAGCGACAATGCATTGTCGCTAATCACATTGGGGCAAAACAGCTCTTCTCCCTGTATTGTGGCTGTGTGAGTCTGTCCAAGCATGCGTAGTAAGCCGGAGTCACGGCCTCCGTGCTATTGCGCATGCGTGGCCGTGCTCACCAGTCTACTACGCAGCCATGCAAGATGGGCAGGAGCATGGCCCTGATCTGGAGGGGAGGCACGCTCAGTGACAGGGGTCACCTGAGTAGCAAGGGAAGCCTGAATAGGATCCCGAGGCTTCCCTCTCTTAAAATCAATATCCAATTTGATTCTGAGCTTCGGCTCGGGATTTATTTAACATCTTGATGAATAAATGACAAGGCATCGATTTTCTAAAATTAAGCACATAAGGCTTATTTGCAGATCAAATAGTAAACAACTTATGCAGAGAACCATTAATGTAAATACTTTTTTCAGTGAACTGTTCTCATCCGGTCCTGTCCTGATGAAACTTCAGCCATCCATTGGGTTCCACCCCACTAATGCTGCCATTTGGGGTACATTAGAACAATAGGTTTCATACCAACAATATTTGGAAGCTCTGCAAACTTGTGTGATATACATACATATACATACACACACACATATATATATATATATATATATATATGTATATATATATATATATATATATATATATAATGTCCACTCCATGTAGTTTCTGTGACGGTTAGTGCCACAGCTCCAAAGTCTGATTATTGATGATCTACGGAATCACCAATAATAACAGACGCTATACCCGATTATGTGTGATCCGCAGAATCACCAATAATACCGATATAGCGAGACCAAGAACAGAGTGTGTAGTATTTGGTGCAACCGTAACTCCAATGCCTATACAGGACCCCACCAGAGGAATGGGTAAGGTACAACCAGAATACAAACAAGACAGATTAGACAAACGGCTCCCCAGTGGGACTGGGAAGGACACAGACAGAAAGTACGGAGGTAGTAGCTAGTCTCTGCCTGGGGTGTCGGCGAGAGACTTACCCAATCGGATAGATAATACCAGATGTTTACCAGATCGCCTGGAAGGTCTACAAGGTAGACTGCAGAATTTAGCCAGGCCAGATCTTACAGAGGGGCTGCCACGAACTAGCTGAAGTGGCAGCAAGAAGCTACTCCAGGCCTCTCCAGTGGAGCTGGAAAGGTGACAAGTAACTTTAATAGTTTAAAGAGGCCTCACCAGAGGGCTGGTGAGGTATTATCAGTACACTGAGCGTGTACTAGTGTACGAGCTCCAGCAGGCCGGAGAGTACAATAACGAAGAGGCTGAATCTCCCGAGGAGCAGGAGATTCAGACTGTAATGCAGGCAAAAGCCAAAAATACTACAATAACAGATGCCCTACAGAGCAGGTAATTAAGGCTGATTAGCCTAGCAGAACTACAACCCCTAGAGGAACTGGCGTAACTATACCTCACCTGTGGCGAGGGCCCACAGATGAGTAGAATGGTCAGACAGGCAAGGTTCGGCAACAGAGAGGTAAGTATCAGTACAGAATCGTGAAGCAAGAGAATAGTCGGTAATCAGGCAGAGATTCAGCAACAGGTAGGCAGATAGGCGAAAGCACAGGAACAGAAGACAGGATCAGGGTCAGAGTAATAGCTGAGTCATACACAGGAGATTAACAGAGTAGCAATATCCTAAGCTTGGGGGTGAGGTCCTTGGTCTCAACCCCCTGGAACTGGTCTAAAGTATAACAGAGCAATGAGACAACAATCCTGAGCTTAGGGGTGAGGTCCTTGGTCACAACCCCCTGGGACTGATCTAAAGTATAACAGAACAATAATACAGAATTCCTAGACTCGGGGGTGAGGTCCTTGGTCACAACCCCCTGGGACTAGTCTAAAGTATAACAGAACAATCACACAGCAATCCTAAGCTTGGGGGTGAGGTCCTTGGTCTCAACCCCCTGGGACTGATCTAAAGTATAACAGAACAATAATACAGAATTCCTAGACTCGGGGGTGAGGTCCTTGGTCTCAACCCCCCGGAACTGATCTAAAGTATAACACAGCAATAATACAGAATTCCTAGACTCGGGGGTGAGGTCCTTGGTCTCAACCCCCCGGAGCTGATCTAAAGTATAACACAGCAATAATACAGAAATCCTAGAAAGGTCTGAGCGCTGGCAGCAAAACGTTCACGACAACAGACAGCGCTATAATGGAGCCCGCAGGCTTAAGAAGCAGAGGAGACCTCACCGGCACACCCCCAACTGCAGCCAATCCGGGGCGCCGTGAGTCTTCTCTGATGTCAGCTGACCAGCAGGTCAGCTGACGAGCCCCGTCCCTGAACAAAGGTCCTGTCTGTGCGCGCGCCCGCGCAAGACAGCGACCCCGCAGGGCAAAGACAACTCCGACCCCAGCGTCCTAAACGCCGGAGAGGCGGAGAGGCGCTCAGAGGCAGCCGTGTTGGCGATGCAGTCCGCCGCGGCTGCGCCCGTCACATTAAACTCCGTCCCCGGCGTCCTAGACGCTGGAGAGGTGGAGAGGGGCGCAAAGGCAGCCGCGGGGGCAATGCAGTCCACCGCGGCTGCTCTTATTACAGTTTCTGTCCATAACATATAATAACCTTCTGCTCCACTCTGTGTAGAACAGATCTGCCACAAATGGCAACTGAGCCTTAGGCTAAATACAGTACTTCATGTGTTATGGGGGAGCACGGGGGAGCACTGGCCAGGCTACAGATTTCGCTTTAACCCTCCCATTGTTTTCTTAGCGTCCTGTATTGAAAGAGCCTGGAGTCCCGTAATCATCTGCCTTAAGGTTGCTCTGCCTGTGTGGGGGATAATTGTCCAATGAATGTGTTTCATGGGGGCTCAGTAGGGACAGTCTACAAATGTTGGCTCCCCATCCGCTCCAGGATCAGCTTTGCCTAGCCTACAAATCGATCCACAGGACTTGCTTGTCATATATCTCTGACCTTGTCCACATGCACATTCCCGCCTGCCCCCTTCGATCCTCCAATGACCTGCGTCGGTCAGCTCTGCACACTTCTCACTCCTCATGCACAACTGCAGGACTTCTCTAGGGCTGCCCCCACTCTCTGGAACTTACTTCCACCAGTCATCCGGCTCACCCCCTCTATTACTTCCTTTAAATGAGCCCTCAAAACTCACTTGTTCAGTCTCGCCTATCCACCAACATAAGTACCCTAATATGTTCTGCTGAGCACATTCTCAGAGGCACCTAATGTGTCCCCACCTCCACCCATTAGATTATAATCCTATGGCAGGGCCTTTACCACTAGTGTTTCCAGCTTGATCATGCACCTTTACTGTTGGCTACCCCGCTCACGTCCTTGAATGAACTTGAACTATTGTTACCAAAGACATTCGACCCCATTGCATGATCTTGTGTAATCATAAAGTTTTAAAATCACTAATGCACCTATATATACCATCACGTATACAGTTTTATTCAATTCATAAATTCAAATTCATATATATATTACACTAATATGCAAGCAAACACTAGCTAACTTTCTCAGTCCCATCTCCCTATGGTAAACATTCTGGCACACGCCACAACATATACCTATAGATTGATTCGCTGAGCAAACTTCGTTTTCTAGCATAAAATTGCACCAATCCCTATAGCAGGTGCTATAGGGATTGAATTTATGAATTGAATAAAACTGTATATGTGATGGTATATATAGGCGCATGAGTGATTTTAAAACTTTATGAATGCTTGAATGGTGGGGGTGTGAGTAACCCCATTTATCACTGACTGCAGCCAATTGAATTCATTTTATATTGAGTGGGCGCAAATCTACCTGTTTATATTTTTTATCTAGTGTAATGTGTATTGGCTCTCCTCATTGTATGTCTTAACTTGTATGCCAGCCCCTTTATCTATTGGACAGAGCAGAGTAATATGTTCTTCATGGTAACATACTGTACGTGATCAGTTTGTTCAAATGATCTATTTGTAAAGCTCTGATTTGTTAAAGTGAACCTCCAGACTAAAAATCTACTCAGCAGCACTGGAAAGGTTTGGTGTTTCTTTAACAGTTTCACAGCATCAGAACTTTGTTTTTCTTACCAAAGCCTCATTTTTAGCTGCACGGAAGCTAAGCTCCACCCCATCAAAGAAAACTGCCCGGGCATTTGGCTGGATGGTCTAATGGTTAAGGGCGCTGCCTCTGACACAGGAGACCAGGGTTTGAATCTCGGCTCTGCCTGTTCAGTAAGCCAGCACCTATTCAGTAGGAGACCTTTGGCAAGTCTCCTTAACGCTACTACTGCCTATAGAGCGTGCCCTAGTGGCCGCAGCTCTGGCGCTTTGTGTCCGCCAGGAGAAAAGCGCGATATAAATGTTATTTGTCTTATTTGTCTTGATGCTGTGCAAAGTATGATGGGAGTTCTGATGTTGTTGTTCTTGTTGCTTAGCAACTGGGAGGGATGATCAGGACACAGGACAGTTGGAACTGTGCCTCATGCTCCCTGTCACCTCCTTTCAACCAAAAAGATGACTGCCCTCATGAAATCAAACATTTGCCTGTTCTTTTAAAACGGTGGGTAAGAGATTATATTACCTATCTATTTTAATTAACATAACTAATGTAACTTAATGTTCCTCTTTAATCACAATCTTGCACTAAAGCAGGAAGTGATCACAGCAGATCAGACTGTTAAAAATGATGAAGATCTATGCTGGTGTAACACTGATGCCCACCCCACTGAAAGAATTAATGATTTCTTGAATTTTGAATGTTGACATTTCCCCCAGCATCTCCTATTGCCATGACTTTTGCTCAGAGCTGTAGATGCTGTCTATAAGATAGATTGAACAGATAGAGCCTAATGCTCTACCAGGAAGAGGGAGGGGGGGGGGGGTGCCACACATGCACATGACATCACAAGCTTGACATTTCATGAATGCATATATAGTGAAAGCCTTAAGTTAGGTGAGCACCACTGTCACACTTGGGTCATCATTGATCCCATCATATGGCAGTGGCTGGAATTCTCTGTGGACACAGACAGCTTTTCTCTAAACTTTCTGTGCTGGCCATTTATATTTTATACAAGGTGGTCATCAGCATTTTCCCCAGTGTGAATGCATTTTCCCTGTAACTAAGATCCTTCATACTTCCCTATTAGTAGTGGCCTTGTCTGCACTCTTTCCAGTTCCATCACATCCTTTTTGTGCACTGGTGCCCAAAACTTTAATAACGCAATGCCCCTAAAGTCAGCATTTAGAACAATATGCACTTCTGTGTTTGACTCCGACTACATCACTGATTTTTGAATTTTATATTCTTATACGAAATAAATCGAATGTGGAATAAAAAAGGAGACAGTAATAATAGTACTTCTATGAGAAGCATGTCATCTTACATGGCATTCCTATAACATAAATAGGCTTTTTATTAATGGGATCATGTATTTTTTCTTCTAAGGAAGCCAGTGATTACTGCAGATGTGCAATTAAGTTGTTGAGCTTCATGTGTCCCTCGTCCTTCCTGTGAATGAATGAGATCATTGAATGTGAAGACAAACTAGGGGAGAAGTAAGAGAATATTTCATCTGGACATTATCAGCCAGCAATATAATACATATACTGTACATAGAAAACACTCTATGCAGGGCCGGGCCGAGGCAGAGGCTGGAGAGGCTCCAGCCTCAGGGCGCAGTGTAGGAGGGGGTGCACAATTCATTCAGCTGTCATTCCTAATTGTGTATGAAGCAGAAGGAAATAAGAAAAGGGGATACATAGCAGTGACTGCAAGCCATATAACTAGAGATTTAGGTGTTGGGAAGGTTGTGGGCCCTGTGGCCCTCTTATTCTAATAGCAATCAGTGTGTGACGGCTGGGGTGGGTGGGATGGAGGGGCGCACTTTGGTGTCTCAGCCTTGGGTGCTGGAGGACCTTGTCCCGCCTCTGACTCTATGCACCCTATTGTAAAATATAGGTGAATCTTAGTAATTCTTTATATTGGCATGTAACATTTTAGAGACAGCTGGCCTCTCTTCGGGGTCACTGGGAGAGGGGATTGAGACAGCCAGGGCTGTGCCGCAATTAGGTCACTGTGTGCTCATAACATAGATATTACATTGAAATGCAAATAGAAAATGAATGAAAGTCTGGCACTGCTTGACCACATTTTGGGATGCTGTGTACTCCAAACCATACAAAGCAATAATAAAACTTGTTCTGGTATTTTGTTTAAACATTAGGAAAAACATACCATAGTGGCATAGAGGTGATGGATACCAGGTGGGACATGCCTGATGGTAGTTTCGTACAACAGCAGTGCTTCTTCAGAGGCTAAACCGTTTACACTTGTAAGAAGCGCTCCCACCGCAGCAAGCGGCCAGCAGGTAATAACTGTCATCCATAAAAATCATTCTTGGTCACTTTGGATAATTTACTATTTGTTTGGCCAATCTGTAGAAAACTTTGTTTGGCCAATCCCTAGCAACTTGCTAATGGCCCGTTTCCACTAGCCGCCATGCGTCCTGCGAGACGCGCGGCGGCACTTCCTTCCTGTGCAAGTACGCAGCTGAATCCCAGAAGCCATGCCATGCTATGGGATTCGCTGCCTCCCGCACTAAAAAAGTGCTGCAATGTCGCCTGAAACGCTAAGGCAAGCGATTCGGACAGCGGCAGCATTATCCCCTATGGCAAAGTTTTCCCACATGATTTGCTTGTGGGGAAACTGCGGATTTGGCCCGATTTCCACAGCAGTGGAAACGGCCCTAATAGTATTATTTGTTGGTGTTTCTGAAAAGTATGGTCCTTTTTCACAAAATTTATCTCGAGTTATCTCACCTTTTGGGCCTGATGCACTTAACTTATCTAGTGCCTTCAATAGCTCTTTTATCTTTGTTTTTTGTTTTTTAGCTTTATGTCAAGATTGATGAACATGATTAAAGTTGTGCCTGATCATGTACATAAATGAACACATCAGCACAATAACTGCACATAAATTGTCCCACTAAATACTAACACATGATTCATGACAGCTTTTCAGATGTCTCATATACCTGCTTTTATGACTATCGAAAGCTCTGCACTAAGGCTACATGAAGCCATGTTGGCTGAGAACCTAACACGTGTACAGGTGTCCTATGGGGTCCAGCATGTCAGATCTTTAATCAACAACAATGGATGAGCCCATTGTTCTCCTCCTAACCCACTCCTGTGATGCATCATGCTGTCATCTCTCCTCCCCATAGCAGCTGTACAGGTAGCTGGGCTGGAGCCAAGGGATGCATCTGTATGAGCTTGTGCCTAGACTGTCAGATCTCTATGGGAACATAATGGATGGTTGGATGGCCACATTGAAGATGACAACACTCATCAAACAAGATAAAAGAAGATTTCAAGCAATGACATCTATCAGATATTTATTCCCATCTATCACCCCATTAGAACATTTTGTTTGTTTACTTTTTTGTTGACAGGTGTCACTGAGAATAGGAGAGCTTTGTACTTTGTACAGCAAGTGCACAGACAACATTAAAACAATGTTATGCCATATATATCTGTGGGATTTAAAAATGTTGTTTGAAGTGCTGTTTTGATGACCTTTTCACACTATGTTCTCAGGGAGTAAATGAGGGGAGGGCTTGACGTAGGACCCACGGAAAGAACTTCTCTTTAATTTGTCTTGTCCTTCAAAGGCACAAAGCTGAGATACATCTGTTGTATGGATCATTACAAGGCAGTGACACTCACCAATGCCAGTGCTGGACTTTTTAACAGAGTACTGTCAGTTAGAAAAATAAACCTGTTTGTTGAAAGACATCAATTTGCACAACAAACAACCTCTTCACTTTAGGCGGCAGATATTCGCATTGTGAGAACAGAGTGCTACAGGGGTCATATAATCGGTGAAGCTCCAATTTCATCAAGTGGTGACACAGCAAAATCATATCTGGAACGGATCAGATTTTAGGAAGAAATATAATCCAGCACATCTAGCTGGGAATTTTTGTTTGGCCACTTATACTGAGAAACAGTTTCTTATGTCTCACTGCACATACCAGGCAGTTCATGTACCCGCTTTGCAGGATATTGAAATCCAGTTTAATTCTTTGCAGAGAACTGTGCCAATTAGCTACTGGGGCAGGGAAACAGCAAGTGAACTAGTAGGAATATATTTGTCCATCTCTCCCTGTGTCTGGCTGCTTCTCCTGAGCAGGACGCCTGTCAGAAATCCCTAATATTTATTATCCCTGACTAGACTGAGGGATTGGATTGCAGGGAACAATGTGGCCTGACTGGGTTGACAGCAATTTTAGTAATTGTAACCTGACAATTTTCCTGTCTCTTTCTCTTATGGACAAAGTCCTGTGAAAGGGAAGTTGGTTTAGCCAGAAGAGTTATGTAAAAGCCTGCTCACGCTCTAGCCATGGCCGGATTTCTGGCAAGGCCACATAGGCCATGGCCTAGGGCACCAGATAAACAAGGCGCGGCCTGCAGACAGTGGGCATTATTTGCAGGGCATTATTTGCAAGTGTCCAAACAAATGAAATGGATCAGGATAACTGCACTATTAGTACCAGCTGGCATCTTCCTGTGCAGTGCTACAGGCAGCTGCAGTCCGTTAATTAAATGTTTGTGAACAGTGTGTGACTAGCAAAAAGCCAGACCTTGTCCAATGACATAGCAGCAGCTGCAGGCAGTTACAGAAGGCCAGGTCTCACGCACTTGGAGTGGGGGATGAAAGGACCAGGGGCAGCACCAGCAAATAGTACAGAATACAGAAGGCAGCCTCTCACAGTACCCATTTCTTAATTATTGATTGGCCAGCGCTGTTACCCTGGAGACAGCAGTGGGTACAGAACTCACTTTTACGTGTTGCTGACCCCACCCAATGTCCAATTGTGAGCCACTTTTGACAATGTGTGTGTGGTGGACGGCTCCCACCACGCCCATCACCTGTAGATCGCTTGATTGACCAGTTCCCCCGTGTGACGTGATTGATTCACTTCACGTTGCCATAGAGACCTTGGCACTAGCCACAATAGTGGACACCAGCGGCCCAAAATTTTTTGGGTGTGTGTGTGTGGAGAGAGGTGGTAGGATACGGTTTCGGTTGGGGCGGCTGGTAATAGTCGGCCTTGGGCAGTAAGAAGTACAAATCCGGCCCTGGCTCTAGCCACTTCTCTATTTTCCAATGACAGGTTGAGGTTGTCCTTTTTAACCGTAACCTAACCTTTATTATTATTATTTATTTATTTTTTAGCATATATCTGTTAACCAAAGTTTTGTGGACTTATGGTATCTATATATCTAATGATGCAGGGAAGATCAACAAAGAGACAGATTATTATTATTATTATTTATTAGATTTATATAGCGCCAACATATTACGCAGCGCTGTACAATAAATAGGCTTACAGACGATGATAACAGGGTTGACAGAACAATACAGGTAACAGACCATAGATACAACAATACAGGTAATAGCAATAAGATACACAACACAATGCAGATAATAGTACAATGCCAGATCATAAACTGGAATGGTAGTGGTAAAAAATTACCAGTTCCAAATTCTGGGTAAAGTGCACACAGTCAAGTATGATACACAAGGGAAGAGGGCCCTGCCAAAGGCTTACAATCTAGAGGGAGGGGCTGGTGACACAAAAGGAGGGGATGCATCAAGAAGTTATTGGCAGAAAGGATTAGGGTAGTGTTGAGTTGATGTAGGCCTCCTTGAAGAAGTGAGTTTTGAGTGCTTTTTTGAAGGTGTTGAAGGTGGAAGCGAGCCTGATGGGCAGCGGGAGAGAGTTCCACAGGATAGGGGCAGCTCTAGTGAAGTCCTGCAGTCTGGCATGGGAGTGCGAGATGCGTGGGGTGATTAAGAGGAGGTCGTTGGAGGAGCGAAGTGGGCGGCCAGGTGTATATCTGCTGACCAGGTCAGAGATGTAGGTTGGGCAGGACTTGTGTAAGGATTTGTATGCCAAACATAGGATCTTGAAGCTGATTCTGAAGTGAATTGGAAGCCAATGAAGGGATTTGCGTAGGGGAGTTGTGGAGACAGAGCGGTGGGAGGAGTAGATGAGTCTGGCTGCTGCGTTCATGATGGATTTTAGGGGGGCGATGCGGTTTTGAGGAAGGCCTGACAAGAGGGAGTTGCAGTAGTCCAGGCGGGAGATGATGAGGGCATGGACAAGGAGTTTGGTAGTGTCTGGGGTCAGGAAAGGCCGGATCTTGGAGATGTTGCGTAAGTGGAAATAGCAGGCTCTAGCTACGGTTTGGATGTGGGAGGTGAAGGAGAGGGCCGAGTCTAGGGTGACACCCAGGCAGCGGGCTTGTGTGGTTGGATGAATGATTGTGCCATTGACAGTGACATAGAGGTCAGTGGGGGGTGAAGCAGCACGGGGCAGGAAGATTAGGAGCTCAGTCTTATCCAGGTTTAATTTTAGGAACCTGGCAGACATCCACGATGAAATAGCTGAGAGACCAGAGGATACCTTCTCCATGGTGGTGGTGGAGAGGTCAGTGGTATGGAGGTAAATCTAGGTGTCATCTGCATATAGGTGATAGTTGAAACCCAGAGAGGAGATGAGTTTTCCGATGGAGGCGGTGTAAATGGAGAACAGCAGGGGACCAAGAACAGAGCCTTGGGGGACCCCAACTGAAAGTGGGAAGGAGGTTGAGGAGGAACCATTGAAGGAGGTCTTGAAGGAGCGATTTGAGAGGTAGGAGGAAAACCATGCTAGGGCACGGTCTTGGATACCCACAGATTGCAGTGACTGGAGTAGCAGGGAGTGATCAACAGTGTCGAATGCTGATGAGAGGTCTAGGAGGAGAAGGATAGTGTATTTTCCTTCGGCCTTGGCAAGCGTGAGGTCATTGACGACCTTGGTGAGGGCAGTCTCGGTGGAGTGGCCTGGCCGAAATCCTGATTGTAGGGGATCAAATAGGGAGTTGGAGTCAAGGTAATGGGTCATGCGTTGGTGGACTAAACGCTCTAGGAGTTTAGATGCAAAAGGGAGTAAGGAGATAGGACGGTAGCTGGATGGAAGTGAGGGGTCTAGTGAGGGTTTTTTAAGTAGGGGAAGTACAGTGGCCTGTTTGAAGTCAGAGGGGAAGGTACCCGTGGAGAGGGAGAGGTTAAACAGAGTGGTGAGGACAGGAGCCAGAACAGGGAAGTGAGGACGGAGGCATTTGGATGGCACAGGGTCTAGGGGGCTGGAGGTGGCAGGAGAAGTGGCTAGGGGACGGTTGACTTGGTCCTCTGTGATAGGAGTAAAGGCAGTGAGTGGAGGGTGGGGTGGGGAATTGACAGATGATTGATTCTGATCAGAGAGAGATCTGTTGGCTGCTCGTACACCACAGGCCAATTCCTGATCGATTTCAGCATAAAATCTCTTAGGAATTGGACGTGTGCCACCGCCTCCGCTGCTGTCCTTCCAAATGTTAATGTGCCAGCCCCCCCCCCCCCACACACACACACACACACATCATGGAGGATTCTCGGGTATTCCTTTATTTACAAAAACACTTACTGAATGGTAGTTGCTCAGTCCAACTAGCAAAATAGCATTCAAATATGTAGAAAGGCTGGCTGGAATGTTTGTAAAGATCGTTTTTGGGGAGAGCTTTTGTGCAGAATTAAGTTCCTACGAAGAGATTGACTAGTCCAAAATCTGTCAGCTTTTTATTACCAAGTACCTACTGTAAGTGACAGCAGCATTGGAAAAAAAAGTAATTTATAGTGCAGTTTACTCAGGAAGAAATGTACATTTTATAGATATTTTAAATTTTACAATTTTTTCCAATAATTTTACGCATTATGCCTGCTAAGTAGACCTGACCAGAGCTGTCCCAAAAGCATGCAGTAAACCCTTATCTGCAATTAGTTATTAAATACCTTACCAAAAGGGTGCTATAGTTTGAATGGTTATTGTTAGGCAGAGATCAGGGATGTTTAATGTTAGGCTAACTGGGGGACAGGGTCAAGTATAGGAATTAACACTTGGGGTCATCCGAGTTAAATGATGCCTCAATAGTAGCATGGTAAACATATGCATACTATAGAAAAATATGCATACTACTACAACATAAGGAAAACTTATTCAATACTACCAACAGAAAGTTGTGATTTGCATAAGAAGGGTTGGAAGGTTTGAAGGATTTGACTGTGGATTTCAAATTACATATTTGTAACCATTAATGACATCTACAGGTAACTATCTGACCAAATAAGCAGCCCAGGTCCAGCCTGCATTATCAACTAGTAACAAACAGTAACAAACTAATATCGCCAAGGCTACTACTGGAAGATTCAGTTTACTCTGAAAGAAAGCTCTTAAGTCTTTGACCGGTTGTGAAGCCTCCTGTTTTCATGCTTTTGCTGCACTTCATTTTCACATCTCTGCTGATAACATATGATTGTAGCAGATGTAATTCTGAGTAATTCCTTGCCACTGCATTGTGATGCTTGGAGTGCCTGACAATGTTGTATATACCCACTGCATAACTTCAGACCACTATTCAACATTCCTCAGGGACATGCTGTTCAGACAATTGTCCTTGTTCAGTATGTGTTATATGTACGTATGTCCCACATCAACATGTGAAGCAGACGTCTGAAAAATTCCTTCCCGTAGAACGAGTTTTACTGGTTACAGCTACCCAGGCCAAGACTAGGTAAGTGCAACAATAGAAGTCTCCTGTTTATACTTGCCACTGCATTGCTTCCTTATCCTGTGATAATTGTGATCATGTGACCAGTGGCGTAGCTAAGGAGTTGTAGGCCCCGATGCAAGTTTTACAATGGGGCCTCCCAAGCACTCTACACATAGCAATTGATACGGCGCACCAAAACCTGCCAATGGCAGCTACAGTGTCTGGCTCTGAGGTGCAAGAAGGGGATGGGGAACAGTTTGTTTAAAATTACCAGTGTTTAAAGTATCCATAGAAGAGATTAATATGAGCACAGGACCAATAGAGAGTAAATACTGTAGTTGAGGGAGGGCCCTTCGGGGCCCCTCTGGCCCAAGGACTCCGATGCGGTGGCTACCTATGCAACCCCTATTGCTACGCCCCTGCATGTTTCTATATATTAGGACACCTAGGGGTATCCCTAATTCCCATAAAGTGCAATCATCCATGTCCCACAACAACATGTGCAGCCACCACGAGAAAATAAATAGTACTGGGGCAAGCCTAGGTCAAAGTAGACAGTGAGTACAGTTAGAAGAAAACCAGAAGGTCTTGGGCAAGCTACAGACAGGCATAGTCAATAAAAAGGCAAAGGATCATGACAGATAGCAGATGAACTTGACTGGCAGACATACTAAGGATAAAGGTAGGCAAGATGTGGTCAGTAATAGGCAGGGAGCTTAGGTAAGAGGCAGACTAAATGAAGGTTAATAAGGTAGAGTATTGAGGCAGGTGAAAGGCAAGATGTGTTCAGGACAAATAAGACCTGGAAATTGGAGCATGAGATAAGCCAAAGTCAGGATAGTGAGGTCAATAATTGGAAACACAGGTTGCACTAGTGGAGCTGGGCAGAACTGACATCAATGAGCTGATATCACAAGGGAGTTCTAATTCACTGCTAAAAACTACAGACAGCCCAGAAGTGGAGTAGCATAAACATGCACAGCATGAGTATCATTGTGTAAAAGATGCATGCCTTTTAGCACACAATCCCATACCATATAGCAACGTGTATGCACATTGCTATGCACAATCAAAAGAAGTGCCCACAAACCAGATACCTACGACCTCTGGAGACAAAATAACAAGCAGCTGACCTAATGATTTATGAAGGAATCAATAGCAATTGCCACATTCATTTGACTAAGGTCAGTGTATAATATATATTTAGTTTGGAAATCTTCATGTAATTACTATGTAACCAGCACAATGTGGTATTTTATTGAGGGGCACAGATCTTACAAAGGATTTGCTTTATAACAGAGTTTAGAGAGATAGGAGCCCAGTAATGAGCAATCTTGCTATGTAGCCTCATCACACCTAGTTATACTCCTGCTGTTGGATATTAATGATTATTTTCCGCCACCTTTCAATTAGGACACAAGATGCAAGATTACAAGTGGCTGTAAGGACTCCTGCTCATTAGAGAGTTTAACTGTAATGCACGTGAAGACATCAGTTAAAATATAATTATGTAGTGAATTAGAATGTAACTGAGTATAGGTTGGACTAATTATATAGAAGGCACTTCTGCACATTTATTCCCACGGCTAGATCACAGGGCAGTGTTATGAAGAACCTATATTTTTCTGTCTTTTGCACACTGATTAATGGAAAATGAAAAAAAGTAATTTTCTATTAGCCAGAACTGCGAAACGTACTCCTCTCTTTTTTTCCATGAGCAAAATATATATATATACAGTACAGTGCAAAAGTTTTAGGCAGATGTGAAAAAAATGCTGTAAACAAAGAATGCTTTCAGAAATTTTAATAATGATTGTTTATTGTTATCAATTTACAAAGTGAGCGAACAAACGTAAAATCGAAATCAAATCAATGTTTGGTGTTACTACCTCTTGTCTTGAAACCAGCATCAACCCTTATAGGTAGCTCTTTTGAAGAAGCACAAAGAAACAGGCAACATTGAGGAGCGTAGATGCAGTGGTGGGCCAAGAACACTTAGAGCAGCTGATGAAAGACACATCAAGCTTATTACCCTTTGAATTCAGAAGATGTCCAGCAGGGCCATCAGCTCTGAAATGTCAGAAACCAGTGGGACTCAGGTACATCCATCTACTGTCTGGAGAAGTCTGGCCAGAAGTGGTCTTCATGGAAGAGTTGCAGCTAAAAAGCTTTACCACTGATGTGGAAGAAAGGCCAAGCAACTCAAGTATGTATGAAAACATATAAACCGTGGTGCAGAAAAATGGCAGCAGGTCCTCTGGACTCCTGAGTGAAAATTTAAAATATTTGGATGTAGCAGAAAGCAGTTTGTGTGTTGAAGAGCTAGAAAGTGGTACAGTAATGAATAGTTGCAGGCAACAGTGAAGCATGGTGGAGGTTCCTTGAACGTTTGGGGCTGCACTTCTGCAAATGGAGTTGGAGATTTGGTCAGGATTTTTGGTGTTCTCAATGTTGAGAAATACAGGCAGATACTTATCCATTATGCAATACCAAAAGGCAGGTGGCCCTAAATTTACCCTGCAGCAGGACGTTGAGCCCAAACATACAGCCAAAGTCATTAAGAACTATCTTCAGTGTAAAGAAGAAAAAGTCCTGGAAGTGATGGAATGGTCCCCACAGAGCACTGAACTCAACATCATCGAGCGCGTCTGGGATTACATGAAGGAACAGAAGGATGTGAGCCTACGTCCACAGAAGATCTGTGGTTCATTGTCCAAACTGTTTGGAACAATCTACCAGCTGAGTTCTTTCAAAAATTGTGTACAAGTATACCTAGAAGAATTGATGCCATTTTAAAGGCAAAGGGTGGTTGTCAGGAACCGGCCCGTGGCACGCCTGCGTATATGGTTCCCGACTGCGGGTTTGACCAGATCAAGCGGGGAGCAGCCTTATTCGAGCTACAAACACGGCTGTGACCCCTCAAAAGCTCCTTACTGCCACCACTAGCGGTTTACTAGACACGTCCACTCGGCTGTCGAGTGCTCAGCATGCAATCCGCGTTTTCGTATTCGGGTCAGCTTTGCGCTTTAGGCCGAATACGGGAATGCCACGCACACACACAGTTGCAATCTTACACTGTAAACCACTAACAGTCGTTCCGAACGATACTGTTAGCTACTCTGCTGTCGAGCTACGCGCACTGGCGTTTTCGTACGTTGGGTCAGCTGCGCGCTTTAGGTCAACGTATGACAAACGCCTCCACACACAATGCAATTACAATCTCATACGGTAGGGTTACTCAAACGTACAATTAGGCATGGATTTATACACAGTTGCACTTCAGTCTCTTCTAAGCTATGAGTGTTAGTTTAGTACAGCAGAAGTCAAACTTATTTAAATAACAATTTAATATTCCAGGAAACGTGGAACAGTGCAGAACTTAATATATACAAAAGATGTACAAAAACAAAGTAAAAAAGTTACAAGATTAAAGTTACAAAAATACACACAAGGCTATTTGCTTACCAATAACAGGGATCAAGATAGACGAATCTTGGACTTGGGTTCTGTGGACGGACACCGTTCTGATTGGATCAGGAGCCAACTTAGCTTAGACCAGGAGTCCGGCTCCAGCTACCGTCAGGAGTAGACTGATTTTAGGTATCTGTCCCCTGCTTTTATAATGGAATATTTGCCTTAAGGCTGCAAGCCTGTTTGGACGGGGGGAACTAGTTTTTAATTACATCCTCAGACATAATTTGATTCCCAGAGATCTAACATCCACATGTGAAAAGTGTATAATAGCACACACACAACAGAAGACTTCCTTAACATCCGATTTCCCCAGGTTAAAGGTGACAATTGATTAAGGCTTTCACATTGCAGCAGGATGTCATGTGTAAAGTCCTGGCTCAGGCTGGTGTGATCTTCTTCAAAGCATACTGCAGCCAGTCCAGGTGACAATTGCTTCCAAGCACCATACACCTCAGCGACAGTATTCAGACAACAGGGTCGGACCACCTGTATAGGCTTCAAAGCAACTGTCTGATTAAGTGTTTCCTAATTACCTGTTTTCTGGCTGTCCAGAGGAACTGTATGCTAATGTCCCAGCCCCCTGCTTCCAGAGGAATTCAATGCAAATGTAGGTCTTTTGACCCACACACACAATCACATGAACAGTCCATGAATCTAGCCTGGCATATCTACACCTTTGACATAATACACAGCCGATTAGAAAAATGATAGAAATATACTCCTGTATTCCTTACATCATCAGCCTCATAACTTGCTGCTATATTCCTGACAGTGGTCACACCAAATATTGGTTTGATTTACATTTTTCTTTTGTTCATTCACTGCACTTCGTTGATTGGTGAAAATAAATGATTAACACCATTTTTGAAAGCATCCCTTTCACACCTGCCTAAAACGTTTGCATGTTAATGTGTGTGTATATATATATATATATATATATATATATATATATATATATATATATATATATATATATATATATATATATATGTATATATACAGGATCTTCTCAAAAATTAGCATATTGTGGTAAAGTTCATTTTTTTCTGTAATGTACTGATAAACATTAGACTTTCATATATTTTAGATTCAAATACACACAACTGAAGTAGTTCAAGCCTTTTATTGTTTTAATTTTGATGATTTTGGCATACAGCTCATGAAAACCCAAATTTCCTATCTCAAAAAATTACCATATTTCATCCGACCAATAAAAGAAAAGTGTTTTTAAAACAAAAAAAGTCAACCTTCAAATAATTATGTTCAGTTATGCACTCAATACTTGGTCGGGAATCCTTTTGCAGAAATGACTGCTTCAATCGGGCGTGGCATGGAGGCAATCAGCCTGTGGCACTGCTCAGGTGTTATGGAGGCCCAGGATGCTTCCATAGCGGCCTTAAAGAGACTCTGTAACATTAAAAAGATCCCCTGGGGGGTACTCACCTCGGGTGGGGGAAGCCTCCGGATCCTAATGAGGCTTCCCACGCCGTCCTCTGTCCCACGGGGGTCTCTCCGCAGCCCTCCGAACAGCCGGCGACTGTGCCGACTGTTAGTTTAATATTTACCTTTGCTGGCTCCAGCGGGGGGCGCTGTGGAGGCTTTCCGTTCCGAACTACACGGAAATACCCGATCTCAGTCGGGTCCGCTCTACTGCGCAGGCGCCGGAAACTTGCGCCTGCGCAGTAGAGCAGACCCGACGGCGATCGGGTATTTCCGTGTAGTTCGGAGCCGACAGCCGTCAGAGCGCCTGCGCTGGAGCCAGGAAGGTAAATAATGACGTCACCGCTGCCCGGACTCCACGGAGGGCTGCAGCGAGACCCCTGACGGATGGAGGACGGCGTGGGAAGCCTCATTAGGATCCGGAGGCTTCCCCCACCCGAGGTGAGTACCCCCCAGGGGATCTTTTTATGTTACAGATCCTCTTTAAAGCGGACCCAAACCAAACATTTTTTTTAATTAAAAATATTTAGTTGCACCACTCTGACACACACACACAAAGATAAATAAACACTCCTTCAAACTTGTTGATAATTTCAGTGCATGCTTTTCACCCTTCTCTTTTCATAACCAGGGATGTACTGGGGGCAGCCATTAGCAATTCCTCCATTGCCGGACACCATGTACTCCATCAGTTTGCCGGATTTTGTCCCGGCAATTTGAAAGGAAGGGAGGGGTTACTCCAATAAATGTAAAATATTTTGTATTTGTCATCATGCAGCTGAAAAAAGGCTGCTTTTATTATTATAATTTAGAAAATAGATTTTATTTCTGAACTCTTGTATTTTTAATTTGGGTCCACTTTAAGCTCATCCAGAGTGTTGGGTTTTGCATCTCTCAACTTTCTCTTCACAATATCCCACAGATTCTCTATGGGGTTCAGGTCAGGAGAGTTGGCAGGCCAATTGAGCACAGTAATACCATGGTCAGTAAACCATTTACCAGTGGTTTTGGCACTGTGAGCAGGTGCCAGGTCGTGTTGAAAAATGAAATCTTCATCTCCATAAAGCTTTTCAGCAGATGGAAGCATGAACCCACTTTTGAACCAGAAACAGCGGCAGAAGTGCCTGACCTGGGCTACAGAGAAGAAGCACTGGACAGTTGCTCAGTGGTCCAAAGTACTTTTTTCGGATGAAAGCAACTTTTACATGTCATTCGGAAATCAAGGTGCCAGAGTCTGGAGGAAGACTGGGGAGAGGGAAATGCCAAAATGCCTGAAGTCCAGTGTCAAGTACCCACAGTCAGTGATGGTCTGGGGGGCCATGTCAGCTGCTGGTGTTGGTCCACTGTGTTTTATCAAGGGCAGGGTCAATGCAGCTAGCTATCAGGAGATTTTGGAGCACTTCATTCTTCCATCTGCTGAAAAGCTTTATGGAGATGAAGATTTCATTTTTCAGCATGACCTGGCACCTGCTCACAGTGCCAAAACCACTGGTAAATGGTTTATTGACCATGGTATTACTGTGCTCAATTGGCCTGCCAACTCTCCTGACCTGAACCCCATAGAGAATCTGTGGGATATTGTGAAGAGAAAGTTGAGAGATGCAAGACCCAACACTCTGGATGAGCTTAAGGCCGCTATCGAAGCATCCTGGGCCTCCATAACACCTGAGCAGTGCCACAGGCTGATTGCCTCCATGCCACGCCGCATTGAAGCAGTCATTTCTGCAAAAGGATTCCCGACCAAGTATTGAGTGCATAACTGAACATAATTATTTGAAGGTTGACTTTTTTGTTTTAAAACCACTTTTCTTTTATTGGTCGGATGAAATATGCTAATTTTTTGAGATAGGAAATTTGGGTTTTCATGAGCTGTATTCCAAAATCATCAATATTAAAACAATAAAAGGCTTGAACTACTTCAGTTGTGTGTATTTGAATCCAAAATATATGTGTAATGATTGGTGTCAGCAAAAGGCAGAATTCTGATTATTAGGTGATCTGCAGTATCACCAATAATGCAGATATATACCTGATTATAAAGTGATCTGCAGAATCACCTATAATGCTGGTATATCAGAAGCTGCCGTGACAACAAATACAAAAGGTGTAACAGGTGTAACGTGCTTGGTGCAACAGTAATACTGATAGGTTAGCAGGACCTCACCAGAGGAGCTGGTGAGTACTATCAGTAATGAACTTCACCAGTGACAAGGGCTCACTGGTGAGAGTAAGGCAGAACCTCACCAGAGGAGCTGGTGGGAACTATCATCAATGATCCTCACCAGTGACACGAGCTCACTGGTAAGAGCAAGGCAGAACCTCACCAGAGGAGCTGGTGAGAACTGACAGCAAGGAACCTCACCAGTGACAAGGGCTCACTGGTGAGTGGAGTGGTCAGACAGATCGGTTTGGCAACAGACAGGAAGGAACAGTACCAATTTGGCAGGCAAAAGGATAGAGATATATCAGGCAGAGTTCAGCAACAGAATCAGAAGGGCTAAGGTACTAAATCGTAAGGCGAGAGCAAAGTCAGAAGAGAGCCAGAGTCATACACAGAATATCAAGCAATATATAAATATCAATCACAATAATAAATCCTAGTCTTGTGTGAAATCCCCGGTTTTCTCCAGGATCAAAGCACACAGGATCTATCTAAGGTCTGAGTGCTAACACGTAGCATTCGCAACAGCAGACAAATTGCAAGTGACTCCAAGCTGCTTAAGAAGCGGAGGAGACCCCTCAGCCACGCCCCCGCTCATCAGCCAATTGGAGACGCCGAGAGTCTCCACTGACGTCAGCCGACCGGCCGGTCAGCTGACGCGCCTCCTTCCCGCATAAAGGTCTTGTCTATGCGCGCGCGCGCGACAAAGCTACTCTGTGAGCCATTGACAGTCCCCTCCGCGGCGTGCTGGACGCCGGAAGGACGGGAGACATGCCTGACAGGGAAACTGAAGCAGCTGCGGAGGCATCCTGACTGCCCGCAGCTGCTTCTCTAGGGATTGTTACAATATGAATGTTTGTCAGTACATTACAGAAAATAATGATCTTTATCACAATATGCTAATTTTTTGAGAAGATCCTGTTTATATATAACATCTGCTTATGATTATTGTGTTTATTGTGATTTTGTGGTTCTCTCTTTCTTTGACACAAGTCTGTACTCTTTGTAGCTAACATTATGTTCGCTGAATTATTTAATGTATTTTTATGTTTTTTACATTGCAAGCCCTTCCAGATCACCCAACAGCATTCAGAATAGTCATGTGACTTTGCAGGACAAAGCTGCGGCTTCAGTTAGCAGGTAGACACAAGAGCTAGCACTAAGGTAAGTGAGCTATATACCGTTACACTTAAACTTATCCAGCCTTTACAAAAGGCTTGGCCGGAGTTCTTGTTTAAGTATACCCAATGGAGTGAAGCAATAGCAATTATATTATGTTTACATTGTGAATATTTACATCCTGTATGTACAGTGCACTGATATTGTAAATACATACACTGTATAGATAATTGGGTTGGTGGGTATTTTACTGAGGATCTCAATGCTACCGTGCATGAATGCCTAGCCTGTCAGCACGATATGTGGATGACAAATAATTCTCACTATAACTGTCACCACAATTTAGAGTGACAGGCGTGCTGGTTGGCTATTGATTACAGGAATGTAATCATTTAATACTCGTGGAGATTCCACCCTGCACGACGCCCTAGACTTTGTGGCACATATTGTACTTGAACTGTCTGTTTTTGCATTTTTTTTAAACCTGTGGAGTAGCTATTTTTGTGTATATTTCCATAAATCAGTCTACAGTTCTTATTACTGCAATAGTTGGTTCCCACCGGATAGAATATTTACAGTAAGGCAGGTCATGTTCTAAAAACAAATGGAAGTGACTGACAGAGCATCTGACAGCCCTGGCTAAACGCTCAGCAGGTGCTGTCTGCCAAGCCAAACAATGTTCACCACTTAGCTGCCATGATCCAAAAATACTTTCCGCTTACTTGGCAAAGTCTCTAGACTTAGGCTAGAATGCACCATAAAACTTGTTGGAATGGCCAACAAATGAAGTGTTGTAATCATACTTGGTATCATTTGAGAGCCAGGCAGCTTTGTATCTAGTTATGTGTATGAAGCAGACTCTATAACTGTTCACTGATGAAAATACCATTTAAGTCATTATGTGAGTATGTGTACTTGACTTGCTGCCTCTATGACTCTTATGTTATTTATTTGATCTTCCATAGTTTGGGCCGAGGACCAAAGTTACATTCAAACTTGGTTGGTTAGTCAGTGCACAGAGGTTCAGTATAAAAATTATTTGTACATTTCTGAATAGTATTACCAGCTCTATGGCTGAAAGGAACATGAAAACTAAAGACAGCTTTTCTCAAAAGCAACATCAAGGCAGAGGATTTGTGGCAAACTTTGGAAAATTTTAGTAGGGGGTGAGAGTCTATACTGAGTCCCAACTACTAGAAGTGTCTCCCTGTTTCACGTGATAGTTTGCCTGTAACCAACACTATTTCAAATAACTTCAAATAAGGATGTGATCAATAATGGAATTTTCATAGAATTTAGAAATGGCTTCTACTACAACACCAAACATGCATGTTATCTACTGTTTCTGTTGACATTGCAGTTTTTCTGTACACTGTACACAGAATAAACAGATATTATGAGCACCAGAAAAGTTACAACATAGATGTAATTATGACTGCACAGAGACTGTTAAACCTGGCAGTGGGGGAAAGTCTGAGACAGATTACTCAAGCAGATTCCAGCAGATTGCAGCACAGACATGTTTCAGCACTTTTACTGTCGCTTAGTGTATATACCCCCGAATGTTCAGTGTGTTCCGGTGTAACCTGGGACGCTGGTGCGGGTCGTGGGTAGTTCGGAAACTGGAGTTTTTTCTGCCTTGCTGCTGCCTGGCTTCGTTGTCTGTGCATATACAGGCCAAGTGGAGTCCACCACTGCTACCCAGGAGGTCAGGGCTCCACTGAGGTCTGAAGACACAGCGCCGATTGGCACACCTTTGGCCTTGCTGGATGCCGTCTCCATCCATCCATTCATTGGCTGCTGCTGCTCCACCGCAGCAGGGACACCTTTGGATCAGCACCTCCATGATGGCAGCTGCTAATCCGGAAGTAAGAGCCACTGTGGATGGATGTTTCTGTGACAGCCAAATTATCTTGACCTGCCCTGCTGAATGCTGCCCAGGAGTCGGGACCCACCACATAAATGAAAACTACTGCACCTTGTGAACTGGAACACTTTGGCCAGCACTGCCAGAGGTCAGCAATCAGGATCCTCAGCAGCGTCAGCCATCACCGCAGGTTTCTTTCATGAAGGACTGGGTCATCACTACTGAACCTTTGCCTCCCTCTGCACCCCCCCCCCCCACCACCCTTCGATGTCTCCTTAGGGATAACAGATGATGCAAAGTGCGACTGGTTGCGCCGTAGTATGGCAGCCTGAGCTCTTGGCTTTCAGACATTATCCCCCCTTCCTTCCAGAGCCTGTATGAGCCAAGACCAATTCCGGGTACAGCCCCCCTTTGTACTTGACGAAATAAATTATTCTGTCTCTTTTTTTTCCTATTAGATAACAAATAGAAGGAAGAGTGTTGACACTACGGTGGTTTAGGAGTTAAAGAGGGATTGTAAGCCACAAAACCTCCGTGAACCTTACCCTGCATTGCAAGCACTCCAATCTATTCAGAAATGTTTCTGCTGTAATAAATCCTATCTCAGTCAGCCTGGCTCTATTTGGTACATTGCCAACGAGAAGGAAGCTTGTCATCTCCCCTCCTGCATTCCTGCTCCTCCCTGATTGGCTGAGGGCAGTTCAATGTGACACAAGGCTGAAATCTGATTCTGTTGTGCTCACATGTTTACAAATTAAGCAGCTATGACAGTGCAGATTTTAGGAGAAAAAAGTAAGAGAGGAAATGACATCTGTATTGGTTTCAGTCAGAGGGAATCAAGATGGCAAATGCTAAAAACAGAATTCTCTTTATTTACTATATAAAATTCACTGAAATCAAAATGTGGATAGTACAATACCTCTGTTATGTAAGTAGAGCAAGTAGTTAGCTACTAATCTATGTGTTTTTTCCCATAGTATGGCTGACCCTGCTGCTTTAAACACTAAAGGACCGCGGTGTTAAACCACCCTAAAGACAAGGCCATTTTTCATAAATTGGGCCACTGCAGCTTTAAGGGCTCGCTGCAGGGCCGCACAACTCAGCACACAAGTGATTCCTGACCTCCCCCCTTTTCTCCCCACTAACAGAGCTCTCTGTTGGTGGGGTCTGATCCCTCTCCCAATGTTTATTTATTTTTTTACAAATATTTTTATTATTTTTACTTTTTATAAAAATACCTATTTTTTTATTTATTTTTCCTACCTCCCTCCCCCCCCCAGGCAGCCTATCACCGCCGATCGCTTCTGTGTCTCACATGGGGACAGCCGTGTCACACGGCTGTCCTCAGTACAGTGCTGCCTTAGATCACAGCACTGTACAGTTATATTAGACGGCGCTTTTGCCGTCTAACAGTCGATCGCCGCTGGGAGACTGAAGGTGGAGATGCCTTCCAAGCGGAGATGCGCGTGCAGCGGCGCACGCGCTCTCCTGCTAGCCCCATAGAAGGCCGATCACGCCAATTGGCGTGGAGCGGTCCTGGTCCTGCCTCCGCATTCACGCCAATTGGCGTGGTGCGGTCGGCAAGAAGTTAAGCAAAAGATGAGTTGTAATTCGTCTGCGCCTCAGTTGCAGGTCACATTCTCTGCCCAATTGATAGTTGTCAAATATGCTGAAATAGTGGAGAAAAGGCCAGCACTGCTCCCAATCAAGTTTATACAACTGGTGTATCATATCGCATGTTGTCATCCAACACACTTCCAAATTGGACATACTGGTGCAGGTGCTCATTGAATCTGGGTTGAAAAGTAGGTGAAAAGGTTCTTTCAGGCCCTGTTGACAGTACTCAGTTGCGTTGCAGAATAATTTTGCATGTCAACTCACTGGCCATACAATTCTATGGGGCTGTTCACAGTACTGCGTTGTAACTGATTGCGTTATTCTAACTCACTGCATGCACTGCATGTATTAAAGTCTATGTTCACACTCATTATAATGCTTTATAATGTGTGCGTTACGCAACTGACCACTGTGAACCTAGCCTTAAAGGGACACTTAAGTCAAACAAAAAAAAAATTAGTTTTACTCACCTGGGGCTTCCAATAGCCCCCTGCAGCTGTCCGGTGCCCTCGCTGTCTCCCTCCAATCCTCCTGGCCCCGCCGGCAGGCACTTCCTGTTTCAGTGACAGGAGCTGACAGGCTGGGGACGTGGGTGATTCTTCGCGTTCCCAGCCACAATAGCGCCATCTATGCTGCTATAGCATATATCATATATACCATATAGCAGCATAGAGGGTGCTAATGTGTCTGGGAACGCGAAGAATCACTCGCGTCCCCAGCCTGTCAGCTCCTGTCACCGAAACAGGAAGTGGCTGCCGGCGGGGCCAGGAGGATCGGAGGGAGACGGCGAGAGTACCGGACAGCTGCAGGGGGCTATTGAAAGCCCTAGGTTAGTAAAACTCATTTTTTTTGTTTGACTTAAGTTTCCTTGTAATATTATTTGGAGTATTTTCTTGCTTGCTGGTGGCTTAAAAAACATTTTTTTTGTATAATGCGAAAATATCACCTAGGAGAAAACGTATGAAAAAAAGTTGATTGGATGAGGCCTATGGATACATAAGATATCAAGAAATATCTTCACCTAGACCACTTATGGGTAGATATATCTACTAAAATGCTCCATTTCACCTTAGCAGCAAACAATAGTAATATCATAAGGTCTCATACAGAGTAACGGATTGTTACTGATCTTACATGATCGCCTACCACCTCTGTGTAAGGTCACACATACTTTGTTTTCTAGAAATAGTTTTTACAGTACATGTTGTTCTTTGTTGCAGAGTCTCTCGCAACTAATCTAATAAGTATGACATTATCATTATTATCTTTTCCACTAAGCCTGAGAACTTCAATACTAATATCCTGTAAAACTTCAGCGGAAATGAATTTCAGCTTCAGCCATCATAACTAATGCTCACGTCACGGCTGCATTTCTCCGAGGCTGGGTTTCTAAATAACTGTGCATTTCGTAGAATCAAGGCTTGTTTTTAGCTACAGATTATACAAGCAAAATGTTGTGGAAAAGGAATATAAATAGGAAGCAAAGACCTGTGTTTTATGGCAGATGTATTCCTGTAAATTGTAACTCTCTCTTCCTAGTGATTCAGCTGTATTATGACTTATGAAAACCTGTTAGTTTGACCTAGTGCTGCATAGCATAGCTAACGTTTATTGTG